>NW_008593458.1:0-379 GCF_000691845.1 Merops nubicus | reverse complement strand
TGGGGCAGTTGCCAGCCCTTCTGTCCCACCCTGGAGCCCTGCAGGGGGTAGTTGGGACCTGAGGGCAGGACCCAACCTGCACCAAGAGGCCTCCAGAGAGACGAGGGGGATGGGTGGGGAACCACAAACAGCTCAACGCAGCAACACGCGGTTGGAACAGAGCTCCAGTTACCAGCTAGGAATATTTTTGGGTGGTGGGGGGGAGGACAACAGCAAGAGAGAGACCAGGGAGGAGAAGGAGATGCTGAAATTAGAAGGTGATGTCGTCACGACCACAAATAGATGTTTACTGGTGATGAACTGCCAAGAATAAATCCCTAACCCTAACCCTAACGCTTTGCTCCAATTGCAAGGGAGGAACTTGGGGTTTAGAGATTGC
>NW_008593457.1:28325-34780 GCF_000691845.1 Merops nubicus | reverse complement strand
GTTCGAGCCCCGCCGCCGGAGTCTGGGCCCGCTGCTCCGCCCCGCCGGGACCGGTGCCGCACGGCTCCGTGTCGGACTCCCAGGCTGAGGCCCACGGGGCTGGTTTTGAGGCGAGGGGCCCGGCCTGGCCAGGAGGGCCCAGCAGGACGTGAGGCCAGGGCCCCAGACCACCCCAGGCCATGAGGAGCCACAAGCGTGAGGTCAGCTCAGCTGGCTTGTACAAGTGCGTCTAGTCCAGGCTTTCCCAGGCTGTTGGAAGCTCCTTTATTAAGCTGGAGGTTGGCTCCGTATCAAACAGAAGGGATACGTTTTTCCTTCTCCCCAGTTACTCGCAATGGGACAAGACGAAATAGGCTCCAGTTGCATCAGGGGAAGTTTAAACTGGATTAGGAAGAATTTCTTTCCCACAGGAGTGGTGAGGCGTTGGACCAGGCTGCCCAGGGAGGGGGTGGAGTCACCATCCCTGGAGGGGCTCAAAAAAAGTGTAGATGTGGCACTTTGGGACATGGTTTAGTGGTCATATTAGTGTTGGACTGATGGTTGGACTTGCTGGTCTTGGAGGTCTTTTCCAACCTTAATGATCCTATGATACTATGATTCTATGATATTTAGGAGCAGCCCGTGGGCTCTCCTGGGCTGCTGGGGCAGCCACAGCTATATCGGAGGGGTGCTGAGGCACAGCCCGGCAGTAGAGGAAAGCTGCTGATTTCAGAAAGAGAGGGAAAGTTATGAAGTTATAAAGACCTTGGTGAACCCTGCTTTTCCAATATATAGATACGTGTGTGTGTGTGTGTGTGTGTGTAAAGCATTTACATAAAACTGACTACAATTCATTTCAAAAGTGAAATGGGAAGAAAAATTACTATGGTTTCCTGAAGTGACCTGTGATTTTGTTCCTTAATTGCACAAAGATTATAGGCAGCCGCAGTGCTAAGCTCTGACTGTGTTAAAGGGCTTGTGTAACTGCTGCCATTACAATAAACACGTAAAAATTGCACTCCTCTATTCTCTATTTGAGAAATAGAAACCCCAGAGGTTCCTGATACTGACTCACAACTTCAAGTTAGTTTTGCTGAACTGAGCAAACTTCAACAGTGTGGTCAAACAAATAAACTGGAAAGTTTAGGGCAGATGTGCATGTGAGAGGGACAAATTATGCAGGCTGTTCCAGTCTTCACTAGCAACATGGGGAAATACTAGCTCTAGATTTTTTGACCACAAAAGGCACAGTAGGCACAAAGGGAGAATGAAGAAACATTTCATAGAAATAAAAGGGTGGATGGGAGGTAAGGGGAGAAAAACTAGAAATAATTTCCCTGAGTCAGTAAAGCAGAAAATAATTGTTACTGTGGGGATCAACTCTGAAAAATTCTGCAGTGATTAGACTGCCAAGCTTTAATAAATTGCGACTTGTGGGTGTTATGTGGTCTAAACAATTCTGTTAAAGGGCTTTGCACCGATGAGTGGAGGCTATGAATAGTAGACAGACTTAAGACTTCTTTTTTTTTTTTTTTCTTTCCAGAATTGCTCACAGAGTTTAGAAGCTGCTGCATCTGAGAACCCAGCTTCAGAAACGTGAGAGTTGTCTTTCAGAGAGGCTGATGATCAACAGCTCGGATTTAAGGTCATGTATTGACAGAATCCAAGGCAATTATTCCAAACACGGAACCTAACCTGGAGGGAGTGTTTCTCCGCTACCTAGGGTTTTGGGTAGCCACTTGTAACATCAAGGTAGGAATTACTTTTGGAAGTGTTTCACAGACTTGTAGGGGGTGTAAATACATGGAAAATGGAAAGCGTGGGGAGCACAAACCCTGTAACACAGACAATATTTGTGTAACTTTTTACAGACTTGTTGGTCACTGAATTTAGATCCAGGTTTTCAAGTAGGATACAGATATTTTCTTTCTGAAGGAGGAGTTCCAGTGTTGGGCTGTCCAGTCAGAAGTACCTCAGGGTTGTTTTTCACAGGATTTTAATTCTGACTCAAATGTTAGGGATCTTTTATATGTTTGGGTTGTTTGGTTTGGTTTGCTTTGGGTTTTTTTTTGACACAAGAGCTGTCTTAGGAGCTTGCCAGTGGCCAGTTATTAGCCAGTTATTAGCCCTGTAATTCACAGTTTCTGCACTGGAGCTAATGCATCAAAACAAGATTAGAAACCAAACCCATTTTAGTATTCCTTTTTCTTTATCCAGATGATTTCTGTCATCCACTTTTGTATGCAACGTCTAAAACAATCGTATGTGCACAACTTTGGAGGTGACCAGCTGCAGCAACCCAGCAAAGAACAGAGAAAGGGATTTCGTAATTTGCCTTACCTCTGAAGAAAATGTGATGTGTCACTATGACAATTATACACAGCTTGATACACCTTTCTGCATAGCCTCTTCCTGGCTGCAGAGCTTAAGCATTTTGTCTTCTGTGCCACCACCACCACCTATGGTACCAAGGTCGTGCTGCCACAGCTGTCTGTAACTGCACTGGGGATCAGACCAATGCTTGGATTAAAAGCAGCACCATTTTTAGTAACACATTTTTTAACTGAGATCAGTTTGTTTCTTCATTTTACTGTGTGGCCTGATGCACTGTTGTGCTGACACAGCTGTTGAAAACGTACTTCTTTTGGAAGCAGGAGAGGATATGGGAGTTCCCACGGTTCTTGCTGGTTTGCCACCAAAAATGGGGGGCTTTATGTGAAACCGCCTCCCCAGCTCCCCTGAAAACAAGGTCAGTTGCTGAAATCTCAGCAATTAAAAAGAGAGGCTACTTCTGAGCCTCAGGGAATGTCTGATACCTATAGTTAGGGTGCTGCTTCACTCTGTTGTTCTCTTTGAGCTTGGAGAACAGAACATTTCCTTGACATGTTTGAAAAGTAACTTAGGCCACTGCAGTTATTCAGCTGCAAATTGTATTTGATATATGTCCAAAAGTATATTTTTCAAGTGAGTTCCAGTGAATGCAGTAATAGTAGAAATCTTTCAATGGGCTTTTTGTTTAGTGAAATAAAATGAACAGTTGTTTATCACTGTGTGGCGTGTTTGGTATCCAGCCAGTAATAATTTAGTAGTTGGTAAGAATTCTGCTAAAACATACATACTTATCTTGCTTTCTTTTCTTGAGTTCCTGCTTTCTTCCATGTTAGAAATCATTCCAGTGGTCTTAACAGCTATTCCATCACTTGTATGTGAAGTCTGGAATGCTATAAAACCTCATTTACCCTTTCCTCAGTCTCTCCTTGTATATCCTAGCTATATTCCCTAGACCACCTTAGATAATGTCTTTTTAGCTTGGGTTTAAGGCCATAAAAAGCTATGAAGCAATAATGTAAGTACTTGTGTGATGAAGATTTTTCATGCATTTTTTCCTCAGGCCTTTTCCCCTCATCCAACCTGTAGGTACATGATTAATGATCTCTCTTTGATCAAGCTTCTACACGCATTGCCACTGCAAGTTCTGCTTTGTATAGTTATGTTCAGGCATCTGGATTCCACGTGGTAATTTCTGTAGGTTTTTTTTATCTGGTGTCTTCCTTTGCATAAATGACAATCTGAAAGAAAACAGTAGAAAAAGACCATGCATTTTATCTTAAAATATCACCCACAGAGATCTTGAGTTCTTGCAGCTCCTATGAAGTTATCTTAATTTATCTTGCATCCAGTTTTGCATGCAACTTCTAAAACTATTGTATATGCACAACTTTGGAGGTGACCAGCTGCAGCAACCTGGGCAAAGAACAGACAGAGAAAAGGATTTCATAATTGGCCTTACCTCTGAAGAAAATGTGATGTGTCACTATGACGGTTACATGCAGCCTGGTACACCGTTTTATCTTAGAATATCACCCACAGGGATCTTGAGTTCTTGCAGCTCCTATAAAGTTTGTGGAAGTTGCAGGTGCTCAGCATCACTCAAGGTTAGATATTTGGTTTCCTGTTCTTCACATTAATGCTTTTAGTCAATCTAAAGCAGGTGCCATATTCTGATTTGTAAATGTATTTTACTTTCCAGGATAAGGAATTCAGATAAGAGTATTAATTTCATTAAAATACTTATCTGTCACCATGATACACTATGGTAGGTAAAACGATCTGGTCTTTCCAGCTAGAAGAAGGTTTCTATAAACACTGTGCATTATCATAATAAATTATGGATTTGATGGGAAACAATAGGACAAACTCTGATCTCAGGTATGCTGCTGTAAATCCAGAGTAATTCCATTTATTTCTGTGGATTTGTTTGTTTGTGGGTTGTTTTCTGGTTTTGTTTTGTTTTGGTTTTTTGTATCTTTAACAGTTTAATTAAGAGGAGACTTTGCTGCTGAGATGCTAATCCTGTTCTTGGACTAGGAGCACCATAAAGTCAGCACAGTTATACAGGTCTAAAAGAGTGTTAATGAGGAGCTAGTTACAAAGCAGTTATTGCTGCCAGGAATGCTTAATGCTTAGAGAAGGAGATACAGTCACTTCTTTCAAAATAGCTTCAACCCATCCCTCAGTAAAGTTAAGGAGAAGGCATGGGCATGGTGATCATACGTTCCATTCCTGTGTGTGTAGGGTCTAAACCAGCTTGGGGTTTGTACCGATGCAAACTTCGGTCACATGGTTGGTTTGAGGTTGTTTTGTTGCTTTGTTTTTGGTTTTTTTGTTTTTGTTTTTTGTTTGTTTGTTTGTTTGTTTGTTTTGTCTTGTTTTGTGTTTTGTTTTGTTGTTGTTTTTGTTTGTTTGTTTGTTTGTTTGTTTGTTTGTTTTTGGTTGGTTGGTTGGTTTTGTTTGTTTGTTTTAAAGGACATTTATGTACATAAGGATGCAGATAGATGTTGAGTGCAGTAAAATCTGGGGTCTTTGACATGTCACTGGCTTCTGAATCTGAGTACCCATGAGAACCGAGTCTGCCGTCAGAAGCAGTTTGTGCTCCTGGATGGGTTAGGACATGCCAAAATGAGCCACAGGTTTTCACTCCACAGCTCCTGAAGGAGCACTAACCATGCTGCTCCTTTCTAGGGGTTTTATGTTTTAAACAGCTTGGCTAATGGTTTTGCCAGGCTGAGACAGATATAGTTAATTACATCAATGCTAATTTTCTACTTCTTTGCACTCAAGCATCTTGTCGAGTGATTCAGACTTATACTGTCCTGATAATAAGGGTAATTAAATATTTGTGTGACTTTGTTGTTACAATACAGTCCATGACAATAAAGGCTGTGTGTAGACAGCAGGATTCTGGGGCCCTGTCCTGGTGCCTGTCTCAGCCATGTCAGAACTTCATGTCAGGATGAGACCTGGATGCCTGCTGCTCTCCTCCCTCATTTTCCACAGTGCCCTTGCTCCTGTGAAGGGAAACACTCCAAACAACATCCTTAACCAGTCCATGCACACCACCATCCACACTTGCCACATGTTTTAGCTGTAAACTTCCCAAGGCAGCGTTATCTCCTAGTTCCCTTTAACCATTAGAAAAAAACCCCTGTCATTTAATATGATCTCTTCTAATCTTACTGGATGGCAAGGAGTATATTTATGTGTGTGTCAATAGTCATTACACTGGCAAAAGAACTGTCCCTGTGTGTGGCCATGTTGCTAGCCTGGTGTTAACAGAATCTGCCCTTTCATTTTTGGTTGCTGTTCTGACAGTGTTCTTGCTAAGCTGTTTGCCTTTGATAGCCAGAAAGATGCATCCCTTCCTGTTAAGTGGTCAGTTCAGTCCCTTCAGCACAATAACATATTTAAATTAATGTGCTGTCATTCAAGAGACATATGTTAGAGAGCAGACTATGCTGTCACAGCACTGACTGTTGAGATTTGAGAATGAAATAGCAGTCCTCGTGATGGCCTTCAGGGAAAAGGAGAACACATCTGGTAGCCAGCTCATGAACCAGCATTTGAAGCACTCTGGAAGCAGACAGACACTCTCAGCATTAACTGCTCATAGATTTTGTATCACCATTACGTGAAGTTTCTGAGCGTGCTTAAGATGGGGTTAGATCATCTGCTGGCACACACTGGAAGCACATTGATTGCTTACATTAATCTTGACATAGAAAAGCTTTTTATTTGACAGGTGTGAGTTATGGCTGGGGTTCCCTTTGTTTTCCTTGTGCTATCCCTGCTGCCGTGCCTGGCGTCACTGAGGAGTACAAGCCACCCGAGTGGGCAAGCGAGCTGAGGTGCTTATAGCCACACCTGCCCCAGTCCTCCGGACCACTGCAACTGCGTCTGGGGCGGAAGGGCTGTTGGGACTTTTAACTAAGTTGGCTTCTTCATATCTCAGCCCAGATCAGATGGAAATTACCTCCTTCTTAGTTCAGCTTGCAGAAAGGAAAACATGAGCTTTTCCTCATCTGCTGTAATGCTGAAGCCTGAATGTTCCTGGCAGGTGAACCCTGCTGACTTCTTGCTGAAGTGAGAGAGTAAACACACTTCCCCTTCCCCCTCTGCTGTTGTGAGAGCAGCGACGT
>NW_008593457.1:0-28294 GCF_000691845.1 Merops nubicus | reverse complement strand
AAGAGTGACTTTTGCTGTTTGTAGAGTAAACTTGTGCCTATCCCTAATGTTCCGCGGCCTCAGAGCGGACTCTTGATTTAGCTGTGTCAGTAAAAGAGGCCGGTAGTCCCAGCCACTTGTCACTGCCTTTTCACAGGAATTAATGCCCTCTCATGATGTGTTTGCAGAGATGCTTGTGTGAGTGCCCCTTTAACCCACTTCAATCAAAGTGGGTTAGCAAAAACCTCTCACTTAATCCATTTAAGCTAAGTCTGGCTCAGGTTGACCAAAGTAGGTTAGGGGGTGTCCACACGAGCCGCTCTGCAGGCGGATCTGAAGGGGTGGTAATTTCCACAAGAAGAAGTAGGACGGGCCGAGCAGGGGGAGTGGATCTGAATCAGCAGCTTCTGCCACCCCCTGAGCTGCAGGCAGAAGGGGCCGCCCGCCGCTGCCCCGCGCCACGCAGGCACGTTGGCAGGCACAGCTAGGGAAGCCACAGCCGTGCAGCTGTTTTCCCACAGGCTCCTTCCCCCAGTTACAACAGTAGAAAAACGTTGTGCAGAGCAGCTGTTGTCAGGAGTGCCCAGCAGACTGACTCCTCTGCAGGCTCCTCAAGCTCTGAAGTCCAAGTATTTGTCCTTGGTCAAGCGTTGGTGCAGGTAGAGGTCCAAATGATGGTAAATTTAGTGTCCAAGTAGATTCTTGGCATTTGCATTGCCAGTTCCTGGAACAGCTTCAAGCACACGTGTTCCTTTGATGTGTACAGCATGGCAGCTTTCTATAAAAGATGTCTGATGCAGAGCTTGTGTAGCTATTGGACCTGCAGGCCCACTTAAAGCATATGCAAGAGCTGGGATCTGCACTGAGAAGGGCTTCCTTACTTAAAATCATAGAATCATTAAGGCTGCAAAAGACCACTAAGATCATCAAGTCCAACTGCCAACCCAACACTACACTGAGCACTAAACCATGTCCCAAAGTGCCATGTCTACACATTTTTTAAACACCTCCAGGGGTGGTGCCTCCACCACCTCCCTACTTCCAACATGGTGCAGCTCTTACGATCCTTGTCACAGAGGTTACCTGGCCCTTTGGTTGGCTTGAATATGCAGAGAAATTTTAACCTCAGATCTGTAAGTTTAGCATTTTCATAAGATTTGGAGTACATTAGAACATGAAAGGAGATCTAGGTAGTGTGTCAGAGTTGGGGCAGGGAGAACATCCATATAAATTTCATGCTAGGGCTGTGACTTCATGTTGAAAGGATAAAAACTAACAAGATTTGAAATCTGTCCTAACAATTGCATTCTTGCTGGGGTGTTTTTCTCTCTCCATTAGCAGCTTTTACTGATCTCATTGATTTTTTTCACGGGTTTGAAGTCAAATGTTGAAGTGATCCTGCTACTTCAGGAATAAATGACAAAGTTCCCCCTTCTTTCAGATGAAGTATAAGTTTAGAGGTCACACAGATACCAGAATCACACATGCAAGGGCTCTGAATGAAGGGGGAAATCTTCACCACTCTCACTATTTTAGGGCCTGAAGAGAGATAAGGGGCCTTCAGGCAATCCCCAGCCTGATGCTGACCCTCCTTCCATGTCTCTTATGCACTCCTGGCTGAGAGGCAGAGGAAGCAGGAACAGTAGCTGCATGTTTTCTGAAGAATCTCTATGCCAGATCTCTATATTTATAAGGATTCAGCCAATCTGTGTCCCCCTTATGCAGCACAAAGAGATGAGGCAGGGCAGCGTGTCTGCTCACACATTTTTTAAAAAAAAAAAATTGTTTTTTCTTAAGGTTGTTTTCACTTTTATTTTAAAACAGTTAGGGTAAATCTGGCTGCCCTAAAGCTAGCTCCTCTTCCATATCGTTTACTCTTGTTGATTTAAAAACAAGAATCATGAGAAAGATTTGCCAGCGTAGCATTTGCTATGCAAAATTTACATGCAGCTGCTTTGAACTAAATTCCCAGCAGAAGTGAAAAGATTTTGAGGCTTCCAGATCATAGCAGACTACTGTTTTTTGCAGACAGAAATCTGTATGATATGTACTTCTCCAGAGATCCCTCCCAGCCAGCTTGGACTGCACTATCCTTCTCCTACCCCGCTGCAACATATTATCAGCTTTTGGGAAGGGATCCTTCTAGCCCTAGAAAGTTAATTAGCTCTGCTTGCAAATGTCTGCCACTGAAGTGACTGCTTACTTTCTGGAGGGAAGGAAAATTCTTTTCTCTAGAGTTGAAACCAGCAAAACCACGTAAATTTCTGTAAATCTTGGTGGTGCTTTCTCTGCTGTGGGGCAATGCTCTTCTCCACCCGTGGGGGAAATTTTCCAGCAGTTCTGTTTCAGTTTCTGGAGTTGTAGGTTGAATCATAAATCTAGTCTGATAGATGAAGAATATGATCAGTAAGTAGTGTTTGAAGGCTGTTTGCAAAGAAAATGCTGGTGTTTTTGAGCAAGATAGTCTTGCCATGCCTAACTCCAGCCTGCCCAGTTTCACAGAAGCTGGGAATCCATTGACACTGGTAGTTTTTTGGGGTAATGAAGCCATGATGTAATCCAGGGGCAGAGCAGTAAACAAGTGGTTTGCTGTTTAGACATGTAAGGTACCTAATGGAACTGAGGTAAGGCAGACCACTTACAGGTGAGGTGAAGCTGTCTCCTGCACTGATGCAGGAACCCGCTCCCTCCTCAGAGGCAGTGCTAACTTCAGCAAGTGGATGCTTTTCTCCTTAGGAGCAGGATCAATTTGATGCCTCTTAAATCTTAGTAGGTATTCCGTTCATTCCTCAGAGAAGTATCATGAGGGTTAATTATTTCTCTGCTCTGACTCAGACAGTGATTTTGTGCCAGAGGATTCTGGCAGTAAGTCTAATCCTAGTGATACCCTCAGTGAGGAAACCATTGTTAACGATGTTGATGAGGAAGCGCTAATGAAAGCTGAACCAGAGCCTGATATAGAAATGGAGCGACCTAAGGCAAACAAAGGGAGAAGGTTGGGAACCTGGCTGTTCTCAGCCTTCCGCAGCAGATCTGACAAAAAATACCTCTTTGTCTTCTTCCACCTTCACCCCCCCCAACCAAACAGAGGCTGAGCAGTGCTAGAGGAAGGGAGATGTGCTGTTGAAGTGCTGGTGCCGATCCTCACTGTTGCTCCCCCGGGAAGACATGCAGAAAGGAGCGGGTTTCAAATAGAGTGTCTCTTCAGCAAAACCAGGCTGCCAGATGGGGGCTGAGGCCCTCGCCCTGCCCAGGCTCCAATGAGGCATTGCTCCAGAGCCAGTTGGCACTGTGAATTGTAAATACATCGGGCACGTTACTCTATTTAGGACCCGTGCTCTGGAGTTAGATGCTGCATGAATAAAACATATTTTCCATACTGTTTTTCTCTACCAGTATTTTATAAACTTGTGATGAGAGGCCAGTGGTATCTACCTGCTGTTCAACTATGCTGTGAGGGGCAAAAGGGCTGCCTGTGCCAGTACTCAGGGCTAAGCCTAACACAGCCTGTAAAAAGTTGCCCATGTCCCAAAGAGATTATTTTCCTCTCCTTGTCTCATGTGGTTTCCAAGGCCCAGTTTAAACACATACAATGACATAGGATAGATAGCTATTTTCCATACATGGTCTTGGTTGTTAAGCAGGAAGCATTCGTTGTTTTAGGACAGTACCAAAAGGGATTCTGTTCTGCACTCCAAAAGAGAAGCAGGCAGGATTATCTTGGGTCACATCTTTCTTCTATTAGTCAAATGGTGAAACCAGACATGTGAGTTGTTTCAGTCTGTGACCTTACCCTGTGCTTCCTGACAGATCTCACAGCTTTTCAGTTGTCCCTAGTTTATATACAGGATTCTTCAGCCCCCCTAGCAATCTGCATTCTTTCTCAAGCTTTTTCGTGGTATCTTGGGCTCTTGGGAGATCAGAGCCTTGCTTTGGTTTGTCTGTGGCTGCGTAGCTAACTGCTCCAGTAATTCACTGCCTTAGTCTGGATCCCTCTGCTGAGCAGGCTTAAAGGTATTCATGGCCTTCTTCAATGGTTCCTGACGCTATTCAGTCTATACAGTGTTCTTTTAACTTGCATTCTTCCTGGATGCCTCCAGAAGCAGAACAGCGGGCTCCAACATTTCCTGACACTGTGGCCCTTTATAGCAACCAGCAGTTTACACATTTGTCATTCGGCTCACAATCTGCTTCGCTGTTTCTGGCATCTCTCATTCCCTAACATGCTATAGCCTTCTTCAGACTCAGCAGCTGCTCCAAGAAGGTTCCTAAGGCTGGGGAGCTTTTTGCTGAAAACATTTTTCAGATTCTCCATCATGCTCTCTAGCAATGATTTTTTTAATTTTTTTTTTTATTATTTCATGATATAATATGGTTTTCCTTGGCATATTTATAATTGCTTCTTCGTTTACCTTTATTGGGGCCTAATCTCCAGCAGCATGTGTCATTCATTCCTCATAAAATCTGGACACACTATGGCTTAATTATTTCAAACACCCTCATAGCTATGCCCAGCTGTTGTAGCCTTTCTTGATGCAGTTAAATTCAGTAACATTCCCTTGTGTTAGCTGACTCTCTTTTGTGTCCCCAGCAATTCTCATTCTTGTCTTGTTTTCATCATCATCCTGAGACTTGAATAGTGTCATTGCAAAGCTTTCTCAGACAGCTCTGTCACGATGATACCTTCTGTTTTTTTTGCGTCAGCCTGGGACCTTTCTTGACATATGTATCTTATTCAACTTCCCTTATGTCCCCCAGCACTACACGGGCTTTTCCTACATCCTCAGCAACTTTCATGGTACTCTGATGTCCCCGGATTGTTATCTGGCTCTCTGATCTTTCCCAGCTGAATTGCAGCACTCTCTTAATGTCCCTCTCTATGTCCTCTATGATCTGCACAGGCACCTCTGGTTTGCTAATGGTTATTTCCACATTCTAAGTTTGACTAAAAACGTTTTTTTGCTCATCTACAAGCATTCACAACCATGTAGCCAAAAAGGACTTCCTGGTAAAGTAGCAGTTCAAGCACTCACTTCATTTCCCTGACAGCATTTTTGAAAAGAAAATATGTAGCTGTCTTAATGAATATTTAGAACAAGAGATTGTTATGGCATTTTCAGAAATGTATATGTGCAGTTCAAGGCTCTTTTACTAAGTGGCTAAATTAAGGTAAGGATTATACCATGGTGAGCTTGCCCCACCTGTAAAGACCTTGCAGAGAGTAAGACTGGCAACACTCAGATCTGTGATCCATAACTGCAGTGCCTTTGCTTCTTTTTAATAAGATGCATATCACTGTTCAATGTAACTTCACCTAGTAATATTTGCAAAGTACTTGAAACATTTGGGTGATGGTACTGATGGGTTTAGATGGTTGCTGTTCTTACATTAGACCTCTTTATCCACAATGATTAATAGGAAAATCCCAAGTTGGATATGATAAAGCAATTTTTACTTGCCTGCTAGCTGGCCTCAAAACCTGTTAGAGGTTTAAAATTTTCAAACAGAAAAAAGAAACAGATGCTGAAGTTTAAAAAGGGGTAGAATTGGCATTATTCTAATATCACTTCTTTTGAAAGTATATGAGCATGAAATAATACAAGTTACTTTTCTTATTAGCTATTCATGTCATACCATCTTCCTCTCAGGTCCTATCATGTAAGCCAATTGCATCCATTTTGCATGGATATCATTATAGAGTGAGTATTTCTTCTTCATAAAAATTCCAACTCTCAAGCATGTTTGTATACTTTGAATCTCTCCTTGTCCCCAGTGCTTTGATTGCAGTAAGAATCCTAAAATAAGTTTGTTCCTGTCATTTGTCTTGTTCAAACACATGCACTCATCCCTGGTTTCCACTTACACAGATTACCAAAAAATCCGTGTGATATAAATCATTCTGGTAGTGCATTACAGTTTTATTTGGTCAACCATGCTTTTAGTTCCACCCTGCAGTGGATGGCGTGTTTCACCATGCAAGGGCTAGACGCTTGTGTGCTTACTCTATGTCTTTTACTGCCGAAGTTCTGAATCAGTCAGCAGCACTTTAAATACAGATTTATTGGTGCTTATGTACCACAGAACTGCAGGGGAGGGAGGATAAAAATCTTACCAAGTACAGTGGGGTCAATTTCTTTTTGCATGAAGGCAACTGTTTAGCAGAAGGGGAAGAAGCTGAATCTGGTGCCAGCTATTTTTGCACTAGCCAAGTCCTGTCATCAAAACTGCACGAGGGCTGTGCTAACTTAACAGAAGGATAAGGTTAGCTTAAACTTCCAGATGTACACTTCCACAGAACCCCTGGTCCTTCCCTTCCCCTTTCTTTGCTCCTTGCCCCACAGCCCCTTCTGGGACAAGTGCAGAAGCCATCTCATCCAGGTGGACATCATCAAGTGAAGTCTATTATGGTTGTGACTGCTCTGGATTCAGCAACTGGTCCAAGTTCAGCCATGGCCTGAGTATAAATATTTTGCTTTAAAAAACAAAAGCCAAGCTGGACTTGACAGCTTTTGAAACCTGGAAGATTTGAGGGGAAGGCAAAACCAGCAAGTATTTAATATAGTCTATATTACTCTGAATCAGATTGATATTTCTTTTATTGTTTTTCCTTAGTAGAGAATTCTCCCAGTGTGAAGGATTCCCCTGTGGGTGTGGAGTGGGCATGACTGCTTTCTTCATGGTTATTATCATGGAGGCTAGAGAATGACCATAGAGTAATTCAGGCTTGAATGGACCTCCTGAGGTAATTTGGTCCAGCCTCCATTCCGAGCAGGGCCAATTAGATGAGGCTACTCTCTGATAATTGCTCTCTGATAGATGGCCCATGGTGAAAATAAAGCCTTTAAGTTTAGATTAGAAAAGCATTTCATAAACTTCTTGTGAGCATAGACCTCTCCTGAATCATTTGTCTTCCCAAGATTTTCCTGAGTGCAGCACTTCTGCCCAGACTAGGGAACAGTTAACTGCTGCTAACTGATAGCAACAGCTCAAATTCCTCCAAGGTGAGGGACTGAGAATTGATTATAATTTACTCCTTTGAAGTGTGAAGATCCATGTCTTTGCCTTAGAAGAACTGCACTGCAGTGAGCAGTTAGATGAGCTTGCAGAAGTACTTGCAGACAGTTCTCATGCCCATATCCTGCAGGAAATAAGCAGCATCTAGTGAGTAGATTAATTGCCATTCTCGATCTTGTTTTGTTTTGTTTTGTTTTGTTTTGTTTTATTTTGTTGTTTGTTTGTTTCTTTTTTTTTTTTTCTTTCTGTATTTCTGGTTCATACTTCTTAGTTAAGAAGGAAAATATTCTTTTCTCTCTCCTAAATGTTTTAGATGCCTCATGATTCTGTTTGAATCCTTTTTCATTGGAAAGGGTACTCTGAGCTGCCTTTGGCCTAGCACTGGGTAAGTACCAGAAGCAGAGAACTGCTGGTTAACAAGCAGATTGAACATGGGAATAGAAAAAATAAGTTTGCTATTGCTTTTGCTTTGTTGTTTGCTTCATGGCTGACATAGCAGTGTTACCTCTAGCAATGCTTGCTCTCTCTTTAGCCTCTGTATTGATATTTCTTCCAATAAGTGAGAGGTCTATTTTTGAGCATCTTGTGACAACTGGCTCAAGTGACATAGACTACTGAACAGCTATTGAACAAATCTAGGCTGGATACAGAATAGTAAATTAGAGGGGGAAGTCTTCACATTCGAATAGCAACAACAGATTGATCTGGACCAATCTTTTGTCCTTCAGCTTGTACTTTGTGTGGCAACTGCCTACTTAAAATAGTGTTGAAATGAAAAAGAAAGGAAGCTGTGATGGTACTTTGAGTCCCCTTGCTGAAGGTTCACCCCTAATGCATAATCTGCAGTCTCTCCAAAATACACATTCCATTAATTCTCAGTATCTGCAGTGTTATAAAGCAGTTTGGAAAAGAAAGGGAAGAATAACTTCTCCAAATGCAGCTAGAGAGAAGTTTGAGAAAGCCCTGGATATAATTACCTGAGCTGGAGTCCAGCCAGGAGAATGCTGAGCTAAGGAACAGTAAAGTCCTGACTCCGCACAAGGGATCCAGACAAATTTAAAAGAAACTGCAATAACAGAAGTGGGATTTGAGCATCTGGGAAGACGTTTGAGAGAGTGAATGAATACAAACTAAGGCCTCTAGGGAGTCTGAAAGGAAACAAAAGGAGCAAAATCAAGAACCAGAGGAGTACAGTGGTAATCTATGTGGCACTGACTGTCTCATACTCCATCAGGGCTACCTGGTAAAACTCTGCTTTGTACATGATATAAAAGAACTAACTTCTCAGCGTTATTTAACCCTCTACCCAAGCCGAGCTACATGAACAAGGGTGAAAATGAGACACGTTATCTGTGTTGTGTTCTTAAGTAGCAATGAATAAGAACTGAGTCAGACCTGGTAAATATGGCAAATCTTTAACGTAACACCAGTTTGCTTAGCCACCATGAAAGGAAAGCTTGTGCAGGAAGAAGGAATTCTCTCTGTTGGGCTGCTAAGGAGAGCTGGTCTCAGCCTGGAAGGGTTGAACCTTTAATTCCAAATTCCTTAAAGGATGGTTATTCTAACATTTGGCTGCTGTTGCTTGCCAGCAGTGGTATCAAACAAGCATTTCAATTTGCCTTTGCTTGTACCCTCTTACAAGTTCTTCACAAACCCAGAGTCAGCAAACCAATATACCCGGCAGAAGGATGATAAGGGGTCTGCTATCAACTACCTTTCTTTTTAAGGTTCTATCCTGTTTTTCTTTGCATTTGCTGGAAGCCAAAAGCATACTCAGGTGGCTCCCATCGATCAGACCATGCACAAAGGTTTTTGGTGCTTCTGAACTGTTCTCATTCAGGCACTCTAAATGGTTTATAAGGTTTGTCAAAGAGAAGTAGTTTAAAAAGGAGTGCAAATGAAAAAGCAGAGAGCTGATGGATGAGAGCAGGGAAGGTGGTCTAGAAGGCAACGTTAAAAAAAGATAAAAAGAGGGGTGAGGGGGGGAAAGGGAGATGCTGGAGGGAAGGTGGAACATGAAGAAATTCAAGTGGGGTGGTGTCTGGGATTTGAAGCTCTGCATTCCTCCTGCTGGCAGGTTTTTTCTTACTGTCCCTTTGCTCTTTCTTTTTTCACACTCCTTTTCCCCAGCTCATTTGTTTTACGCCAAGAGGCTTATTTGTCTTTCCTGGCTTATTTGTAGTGCCTCTGGATTTAGGCATCCTGATAAATCAGTTCCTCTGAAGACTGCACTCTAAAAATGACTGTTGGGTTGTATTTTGAGCTAATTTAAACTGAAATACATGTGATGAAGTGAAGTTTAGCCATGTAAAATTCCACTGCTTGATCAAACGCCTAAACAATGAACATTATTCCCCTTCAGTGTGTCAGAAAAAGAAATTGTCTACTTATTCCAAAGAGACTATTTTAAATTTGAAACACGTATCTATAAAAGTCTGTATTTCCTAGTTTTGAAAATCTAAGCATGGAAGTGTTATTATGTTAACACATACCACACTTCAAGAGATTATCTTCTACTGAGGACATCATTTTTGGGAAGTGGTAAACCTTTCATTAGTTTTATCTGCATGAATGTATTAGTTTAATTGTGTTGTATTTGTTTCTATAATACCAAGTGTGCTTACTGTGCTTTAGCAGTCAAATGGAAGCTGGGGTCAGAGTGCAAGCTCAGACAACGGTCTGCAATTTTCAGCACCCTGCAGGATTTGTTGTTTTGTTAGTATTTTTTGTGTTTATTTTGTTATTAAACACAGAATGAGAACAGCACAGAGCTGATTCATCCCGGTCACTGTTCTTATATGACTGGCTTGGAACTGAAAAAAACACATTTTAGAGACAGCTTTACTTCTGATCTTAGGGAAAGCACTGATGGGAATTAGGCGCCACTACTTATAAGGGAAGGCAGATAATTAGAATCCAAATTTTAATCATGCTGCCTTTGAAAGGAAATCAAAATCAGTAGCAATCTGAAATCACGTCCCTAGCCGCTTTTCACTTTAGTCAGAGGATGCCCAATTCCCACTGATGCCAAGAGCATTCCTCCATGTTGATGGATGAGCTCTGGTGAAGTTTGCTGCAGCATCTACAGAAGCTGCTGCCCCAGGCTTCCCACCCTGCTGCTTTGCTGGAGGTTATCACCACCCGATAATAACGGGGGCAGAAAAGAGTATGTCACACCTCAGTTTCTTTCTGGAAAGCCTAGTTGTCCACTTATATTAATCTCAACTGGTTTTAAACTGGATTTGCACCGATTTCCCCACAGAACTGGAATTGTGGGCTCCCCGCTGCCCACTTGGACATCAGGTGGGAACCTCCATTAGAAGGATGGGGCAGCTGAGGGTGGCAGGTCCTGATGCTAACACAGCAATACTCATCTGCCACTCGCAGGAGAGGTGTCAGCTTGCTAGTGTATAACAACTGAGTGGCAACAGCAAATTAGGCAAGAAAGAGATTAGGGACTTGAGTGGCAAAATAAACAAAAATACACATGTACAGAAATAAAAGAAGGGCAAAACGCTTTAAGATCCAAACAAGAATTCACATGGTGACTAAAATGATAATTTATTGGAGAGTGACAACTCAACGTCTTTTCTAACAAATATTTTTCTCTTACTTCAAGCTACAGTCATTGTTCTGCTGATTTGCTTCATTAGAAAGGAGAAAAACCCCAGAGATAGCCACTGGATGTGTGGGGGCTTTGCAATAGGAAATTGAGACTTTTGGCTGTGTGTCAGTAGCTGCAACGCTGTCTGGATGGGTTTTGATTATGTTACCAGCTAATGCAGTTTAGTATCTTCTGTGAAATGGCTCACTGATGTCAGGCCACATCCTAGTAACAGCTAATGCTGCTTTGCCACCCACCAACTGGTCAGCCAGAGCAGAAAGAACAGAGGAAGAGCAACTAATGAACATCAAGTTATAAAATCACTTTCAGGATGTGAAATGAATCCTGAATTAGAGTTGGCATATGGACAATGTCCACAACCAGGCAAGAAAGACCCTCCTGATTGGTTTTCACTCCGGGTCTTGTTAGCCTTGGGTGGGAACTGATGAGGAGATCACCACCAGGTGCCCCTGCCTTCCACAGTAACTTGGAAGTGAGGCAAGAGGCCGCCTCTTTGAGAACTGACTCCACTTGTAGTGGAGTTGGGAGTTCTGCCTTCATAGTGGGCATGCTGTGTGGGGATCCAGGTTATTGAAAGGGCTCCCTGGCAATTCATAACAAGTGGAATTCCTAGGATGACAGGGCAAGATTATGAGTGTCTCTCTGGGAAACTACTACGTAATTGGACTTGTTGCCTGGCTGATTCCATCTCCCATAGCATGGTTCCTGAGTCAGCTTTTTCCCTTCTTCACACAGTGTGCTGTGGGTGAGCACACTGACTCGTTCCTCCCTCTGGTTGTCCGGCGCTTTGGATCTCTAGTGTATCATGTGGTAGTGGAGGGAGGAGTTTGGCTGCTGGTCTGCCTGTTAATGATAATGCCATTTTATGTTGGGCAGGTGGTCAGCAGAAAAAAAATGGCAACAGATAAATGGGACAGATAATGGGGATAAGCTTTTATTTTCATATGCATGGGGGCCAAGTGCCACCACACCAGTGGTGCTTAGGCCTTTTGTTATCTCTGAAAGTATGAGAGTTACACTCAAAATAAAAGTGCAAGGACACTATGGCCTCCACCAGATCTACCACCTGCTGTTAGAGTACAAAAAGCTATCACCAACTTTAAACATCTGGAGTTCAAAGATACAGGCATGCCAGCCCTAACTAACAGATGTTAGTTCTTGCCCTTTAGTCCAACTGGAGACCCAATGTTTAGACATCTAATTTCTTAATTCACTATTCACCTTAACCCTGACTAGAAGTAAAATATATTTGCCCAGCAAATGGTGTGCAGTCACTCTGGGAACTGCTGAGCTCCTGCCTTTTTGGTTTGCTGTTGAAAAATCAAATTACATAGCTTTAGCAACAGAACTATAATTAGGGTCAAAGAAAAACTGTGGGTAGGATAATATTGTGGATTCTGCAATTTTTGTCGTGTTGCTCCATAATATGCCAGAACCCAGTAGGTTTATTGCTCTGCAGTTCATTAACACTATCAGTGAAATGTCCCCTGCTTCCTGACATAGAACTGGCCCTTCTGTAAGCTTGTTGCCAAGGCTGGCCTCAATTTATAGTAATCCACAACTGTGCTACTCCTGGAGTCAACGGCAAAGCTCCTGTTAATTTCCCTAGGAGCTGGGCAGGCCTAGGCAGGGAAAATAGGGATGGATAAGGAAGGTGATAGAGCACAGCTAAGGATAAAAGGCAGCAGGCTGTCTTGCTTCATTATAATCTCTCCAGTTATCACTGGATCTCATACTGATATCACCAGGATGTTTGTTCATAGATGAAAATTATGTTGTAACTAAAATTTAATCAGTATTTATTCGCCTGTTCTCCATCACACTAAGAAGATCTCTCTTCTAGGCTACTGTTGCTTCTGTCTTTGTGCTCTTTGTTTCTTCCTTTTCCTCAGCATGCTTTCTTCTGCTTACTCCTCATCCCCTGTGAACATCTTTCTTCCAGCCACTTCCAGACCTTGCCTCTTGGGGGGGGGGGTGTCTCATTCTCTCCCCTTGCACTGTTCCAACCCGCAAAATAATCAGATGTGAGCAGGCTAATGACTGACTGTGATGTGCCATTGCTGGCCCTTTCAGCCGGGAGAATACATCTCCTGAGATCATTCTTTCAGGATGTCAGCAAACTCAGGCAAGTGTTACAAGACTGATATCATAGTTGGGTGGCTGCCCAGAATCAGTTTTTATAAAAAAAATAACAAAAAAAAGTTTTAACTCTTGTGACTATAGTCGTGGTCTGAAGACGTAATAGAGGTTCAAATTACAAAGATAATGCTTATGCTTCATTCCTTGTGACAGAAAAGGGAAATAAAAATGAAGAAGCAAAAAAACCAAGTGAGCTACTTGTGGGAAAGAAGCATAGAAATGGAGGAGGTGGAGAGGAGATCAGGGATAGAGAATATAGAATGCTCTCATTTTTATTGAAAAAGTGTGAAACAGAGAAGAAATAAAAGCCTAAGGAGTGAAGAAAAAGTAAAAGGAGGAAGAGAAGGAAGACTAGTGAGATAAGCTGTGGGTTGGTTGAATTCAATCTGAGCACTGCAGTGAACGGTTCCAGCTATGGAATTACAGTCCAGATGCTTTAGATTGCAAAGTTGTCTGTGAAGAGACTGGCTTTCCTCTGAGCTTACACAACACCCACTGACTTAGGGACTACCACTACATGGATACTTACTAATGCTAATAATAAAAGGTTGAAGTAATTCTTGTGCACCAGATGACTTGGAGGAACCTCTGCATGAGGTGGCAGAAATAAAGACTGTATAAAAATGGAAATGGTCAAAGCAGATGAGCAATGGTTGAACTCCAGTTCTTATATTCTTGTGTTTCCTGTTTCCTCAGTGCATTGACATTACAAGTTACCTTCAAACTAGTTTATATGTATATATATACAGAATCACACACACATATATGTAAAATAATTTCTTAGCTTTTTAGAGAAGGTAAGTTGATGTCCTTTCACGTGTTACTATATTTAGTTCCCTTTGTTTTTGGAAAAACTGGAGTTCCAGATCCACAGACTGAAGTAGAGTTCAATGGACAACTCTTACTATATAGAAGTGTGTCATCCTCTGTGCAGACTGCAAGGAGACGAGACTTTTTTAGTGGATCTCAGTAGGAAAAATAGGAAAATACTGCATGTCCGAAATGCTGGGTTCTATTCCAGATCCTAGGAGGCACACCCAGGACAGAGTCAATTTTGAAGCATTCAGCTCCTAGTCCCTCTAGCTTTCTCTTCTTACAGTACCAATTTCTCCCTCTCTTACCCTTACGTCTCCTTGTCTCCATTCCTGTTTCTCAGTCACCTTTCAGCTTCATGTTTAGTCCTCACCACTGCTGTGTTCCAGCTGCCAGGAGCTCCTTCTCCTAGTCCTTATCACAGGCTCCCCTGCTTCCACCCAACTCTCTATTACACCACACAAATTTAACCTGAGCCTGTCTATTCCTCATCGAATGAGTGCAAAACAGTTTCCTGAGGTTGGGCCAAACTGAGAGGCTCGTGGTATGAACAGCAAAAGGTGCCTCCTTGATATCAGCATTTGTGGCCCTTCCTCCTTTAGAGTAAAGTTGGGCTAGGATTCCTACATAAATGGATGTGAATGGTTTTAAGGCAAAATGATACCCTTCTTTCTTGCCTGTGTTATTTTGGCTAGAATTATCCAAAAGTATTCAGGTGGGCTGGATATCCAGCATAGTAATTTTCAGCCATCATAGTTAGTACATGCTAGTATTGTAATACTGTAGTTCAGCTAGAAAACAGTGACTCAAATGGCGAGTGTAAAGAGCTCAGCTACAGGAATCCTTATCTTTATTATCCATAATGTAGCTATTTTGTAAAGTAGGCTGTGCCATCTACTTTGAAAATTGCAACCAAAGACCTCAGTTCACCTTCAACACATTTACAGCCTCTCAGCCTTCCTAGGAGGGGGAGATGATTACCATGCAGGCAGAAATGGAGGCCCAGAGGCATTGGAGGGTGGTTTTGGAGCACCACAGGGGGAATGGGAGGGAGGAATGGATCCTGCATTACCCTCAATTCCTATCGTATACAGAATGTCCGAATTCTCTCCCCGCCGTGTCGACTGATTTAACGAAATACCAGTAACTGAAGCATAGCATGTGCATTGCAGGTGTGCCAGGAAAGGCTGTCATCACTAATGCTGTACACTGGACAGGCACACACAGATCTTTTCCCAAAGATGTTTATGATCTAGGATGGTGTTTGCTGTTGTATCTGTTATGCCAACAGTTAATGTGTGATAGAACCCAACCTACATGAAGATCTTTGATGTGCAGGACCATGGTTTAAGAAATGAAATTAAAAATCAACTCCTGACAGTTTTTTTCTGACCTCACCTCACCAGCTTATTTATCATTTAGCACATGACCATGACTATCACTGATTTACATATGGCCTAACTTCCCAAGGCTATACGTGTGTACATAAAACATATGTAAAAGAGAGGAGCTCTGTTTTCCAAGTGTGAAAAGGAAATTGTTCTGACAACATATGTCATTGGTGTCTCTTTTCCTTTGTTCCCAAACATGGTAAAAAGCAATAAAGCTGTTTGTCGGTTATAAATTGACATCACATAAGAATGCACAGTTCTCATTTTTTAATGCATATATGTATGAAACAATCTCAGTGGGGGCATCTGAAGAATTAATGGTTATGAAATACTGAGCAACAGAAAGGTATAAAAGGTAAATGACACATAGCAAAGGAATCTCTCTTCACATCACACACCACATGGAACCATTCTGGTCTGTGACAACTACACCACTAGATTTTTTCCATGTTTATCCAAAGTAGCTTAGTAAGCATATCATGAATGCCATTCACTAAGTCTGTGTACCAAAATACAGAGTATGATGACCCTAAGCAATGTCTGGATTGCTTGTAAGCTTGTCAGAAAGGGGGACTGTCTGATGTTGCTGCTGTATTTAAATCCATTTTTATGAGAAGTGACAGAAATAGCTCCCATTCTACTACATCTATTCAACTGTTATTTTGATGGAATTATACCTGTGCAACTTTCTTATAAAAAGAGGTCGGAGTTGCGCACATGTTCGGTGAGCTAATGAGACTTCAGAAAAGGTTGTCAAGAATTGCACAAGGCATATCTATTATTTTCGGTTCAGAACCAACCCATTTATCTTTTCTGTTTGCTAAAAAGGGCAATTTCAGGGTTTTTCTGATGACTGAAAAAAAATCTAATGCTAGATGCAGGCTTCCTTCTGTCCCATATGTCTTAAGTGTATAAAGCTTTTTTTAGAGAATAGCTTTCTTTCAGGGCAAACCAGTTCTTACTAAAAATAATTCTTATGAGATCAGATAAAATGAGAGGAACGTTGCTGGCAGATCCTGGTGCCTTATTTACAAAAAAATTAAGGCTAAATCAGCCTAATCCAGGCCTATAATACCAGGAGGGAGCTGGAGAACCTCCTCTGTTCCCCAGGGCCATGGCTGACAGCCTGAGAGCTATTTTGGTGGTTGTGGTCAGAGGATGCAAAGTGCCTGTACAGACACTTCCCCTGGTCTGCCCTAGGGTCTGCCCTAGCCCCTGGGACTGGCCCACAGAGACAGGCACAGCCACATGCTGGGGTTTTTTTGGAAAGGCACAGGGACAATCTGTACACCCATCTGGGGACCTGCAACCACGAAGCACAAGAGCGTCTCCTAGATTAGTAGGACCTAGCTAGATAGGCAGCTGTTTAATTTTGAAAATGCAGGTCGAGCTATGACAGAGGTAGAAATACAGCAAGGACTGGCTGTGTGCACAGAGGTGATTCTCCCTCCAGCGGATCTTCAGGTTGCATCCAGCATGAAAGAAAAACTTAGATGGCTTTTCAGTGTTAATGTCCTCTTGACTTTGAACTTCACAGTTCTGTCTTCTCTTCCTTCATGCTCATGTCTTCTCTCAAGCTTTTAGTATTGAACAGTGCCAGACCTCCCCTAATTTCTGGTATTGTGTATTATTTTCAGTCTTTTTAGCCCATTTTTGAGGTAGACAGCAAGTCCCTGAGGCAGGGGCTTGCATCATCTATTTAATAAAAAAGCCCTCAGTAATTATTGATGACTCGTTTGTGGGATGGGATTGTAGCATTTGCGTACATTATTTAGTGACAGATATGGACCACAACTGTTAAGCAGACAGGAAGATCCATATTGTCTGGAAAACTCAAGGTGATTTGGCAGATTGCATGTGTTGTCAAATACCTATGTCACTAGACAAATGTACTGCACATGTATGTTCAAACCAAGCCAAAGCCTACTAGTTGACTTTTAGTTGCTCAAATATTTGTTCTCGCAAAGCACTGTGAATTCCTTACCCACAAAGTTGCTTGAACTGCATCAAACTAGCTCACATGGAATTGTGTTGTCTGGTTTGACATCTAGCTTTCTTTGCTCTTCATTTAAGAGCAAACCTGACAGGTCTGAGAGGCATTGGGGTCTTTTTCTCCAAAGAATGCATTTCCTTATAAAGAATTCATTTACCTACTGGGTTAAAAACCTGTCTCTCAACCAGGCCAGTTTTATTTTCTAGAACTAGAAGAAGAATCCCAGAATCCAGTTGTTCATTTATAATTCAGCACTAAGCTAAAGACACAAGAGCAGAAAATGCATAGTTGTAAATTACACTAGGAGCCACAGAACAACATAATGCTGAGCAGCCATTTTAGGTCTTGGGTTGCTTTATACCCTTTCCATATAATGAAGCCAGTTAAATGAATCCTTATGGGAATAATTCATGAGGTTTGTGTTTTGTCCATGAAATTCCAAGGACAAGAGTTTAATTTTGCAATGTAAATGGTCTGTATTCTGTAAAACTTAGCTCAAAGTACTTGGTTGGTTTTTTTTTTTTTTTAGAAAGGCTTCTTACTCTCTAGGTGTAACAATAGTATTAGCCTTTTATTAAAGTGTAAACTCATTCTTTCTGGAAGAACAAGAAATAGATTTCAGTAGGATTATTTAAGTCAGAAGGAATAAAGGTGGTAAATGCAGTTCCTGGAGTATTTTGTTCAGCCGGATTCCTAGACGGTCGGTAGCTAGATACACAGACCAGATCCTACCTTCTCCTCTACAGAAATCTCATAAAGAACCAAACTGTTGCTGTTTCCTTTCAGTCTTCAAAGTGAAACCCTAATAGTGGATGGAGTAGAGTCTCTACCTAGTGAGCATGTATAGTTCTAGCCCACTTTTTTTCCTGATGCTTTGTTGATGAAATTACCACTCCCTCACTTCCCAAAATTTGCTTGTGGATAGATGTATTATTTCACTTAGCGAGAAATAATCCAGGTGTCTGATCAAACCAAAGGTCGTGCATTCATTATTTCTATCTAAGTCAATTAGGACAGTGCAGATGCCTCTTCTACTTGATGATTTGCTTCCAGAGAAAGATTAGAGAATTAATTAAAATACACAATCTAATTGAACTGAAATCATAAGATTGTGTTTCTAGGAAACAACTTATGAGTAGAGATGAATCTAAAGTTGTGCCTTTATCTCTAAGTATAGAATGTATCATTTCAAGCCGCTCCACCAAAGTTTGAGTCTGAGGTTAGTTTTCAGACTGCAAGTCTAATTTCTTTTCAGCATGGAGAGTACAGCTTAAGATTCCCAACACCCAGAGACCTGGGTGGGGGCGTAAGGGGGGGAACATGTGATTTTGGCTTCAGTTAATTTTAGATTTATTTCTGTTTATGAGATCAGTTGTCTGTTTCTAAAAGTGTTGTCATTTTGGCAGATTCCTTAAATGAAACGCTTATTTCAAGACATTTCCTGTTGAGTTACTGATGTTGCTGCTGCTGAGAGGTAAAGGAAGACATATACAACGCTGAAAGGAACGTATGGTAGTGTCATGGTAATGACAGGCATGAAACTAAAGACTGCCAAGATCTTTCCTTCCATCACAGAGAAGCTTAACAGGCAGTTCAGAGGGAGAACACAGTACAAAACATCTATCCTTCCGACCTTGTGGGGGAGCTCTACTGGCGACATACTCCGAACATGGATTAGGATTTGTGTTTCATGTGATTATAGCTTCTAACCCTTCCCTTTTCTTGTACAAACACTTCCCGTCAGCTTTGCAAATGATCTAATTTTTTTTTGGGAGCACGGGGTTTCCTATCTTTTATTTCCGTTGTGCTAAGGTCACCAGAAAGCAGCAAAGCAGAATTCTGCATGATACTGGCTTTTAGACAAAACCATGGTAAAGTAAAATAGCAGCAAAAATTACATCTTTTGAGGTGACTGTTCAGAAATATTGGCATTTTGAGGAGTTTTGGAGGACCACTGTTCCCAACTAAGTGTTCCTTTTTGTTTTCCCCTACGAATGACCACCGCTGTCCAATTGCTCTGTAGTTTACTTACCCATCTAAAACTCATCCAATTTCACAGCTGTAATAATAAAGTTAACCTTAAACAAAGAATTTCTTTATGAAAAGACAAAGAGAAGAGGGTAACAGGAGAAGAGACAATGAAGATGCAATACTGGATACTTAAGATGAATCTTTTTAAAAGTCTTTTAAATACACATAAACAAGCCTTTCCTTGGTCCTTACAATCAGTCAGAACTCCTTCATATAGTTCCTGTAAGAATGCAGTAGCTGGATAGAAATCATTGAATGAGTGAGGTCAGCATCTCAGGAGAGTATGTCTGCAGAACTTGATAGGCAAAAACTAGGTTATGGAAAGTTCTTCACTTTTGAGGAAAAGTAAGGGATTTAGCAAATATACATGGTAAGATATAAGAACAGAAACACATCTGTGGCTGCTTGAGAGCTCTCTCAGGAACTAATAAGATGTGCAAAAGGTGAAAGTCAAAGAATTTGAGGAAGAAATGCTTATGAAGCTGAGAAGTCTTGTGAATTTCAGCTACTTTCACAAAATTCTTAGAAGAGGAACAAAAACTGCAAGGCAGTCTCCTGTGTGCTTATTTAATGTAATTAATTAATGCATCGTGAGCCACTTTTTCAGTGCAAAAGGATCTTAATTATAGCATAACATTCAGATGTAATTGATGTAAGAGGTCTGCATGTAAATGAAAATACGAGCTCCTATTTTCAGTGTTTGAAACTGAAGGGAAGAGGAATTGCCCTGTTGTAAGGTCACAGCTTATGTGGGGCATAGTCTCATCTGATTTGCATATGCTAAAGGTCAAATTCACACAGAAAGCAACCTGCTCAGATACTTATGTAGCATATAAACCAGCACTATGTTGTCATGGGTGAGACAGTAATGCAGATATAATTAGGATAATTTGCTTATTTCCACGAGTTAAAAGATCCATTCCAAAATTTGCTTGAAAATACTACAAATTAAGAGCTTTGTAGAGTAAGTTCATTGATTGAGCTGTGCTGTGTCCGAGACCTTCCTGCAGTCTATACTTGCTGAAAAAATTAACTGCTTTGGGCTTTCCTCAGTGTTCCACATGTAAGTGGAGGCAATAAGACCTCTTTCTTAGTTAATATATGAGTGCAAGCAGTATTTACTAGGGTGAAATTTCCTGCTTCTCTGTACAAGTCACAGGCAAGGATTCAAAAGCAATGCTTTTAGTCTCATTTTGTTAAGATTTGAAGGCATCATTTCTAGTGATGCACCTTGACCTGGTAAGATCTGATTTGTGTATAAAATCCCCCTAGGATTCCTTGGATTGCTTTATCTTCTGTGCTTTAGCATTCTGTGCTCTCTGTGCTAGCTCCTCTCCCTGCCCAAGCAGAGCCTGCAGCAGCTTCTGGCCTGCTCTGAGTTATCATAAGCATAGCCAACCCAGAAGGATCACTATGGAGCAGGAATCCCTGCACTTTGGTGAGATGGTGAACCCATCTCTCCTTTCAGCTGTCCTCCAAACACACCATCTATTCTAGATTGTGGAGAAGAATGTGAAAGGGATGATAATTTTTGCCAAACAAACCTTGTATTTTGTTTTTTTTAAAACTTCTTTTGAGCTCCCGTGATGAACTTAAGAGATGGGAGGGTGTTGCCTACCAGCTTTATCAGAATAAAGAGCTGGCCTTCTTTGCTTTTAAAACTATGATTAAAATGATAAATTTTATTTTGGTGGGCATAGCCCACCTCTAAAAAGGCAGATTGACTTTGGTGTTACATTTTCTCTGGGAGCAGGCTTAGAATAATGGTCTATTAAACACTATTATATGGTATTTCTTTAAGAAGACCCAGACACATTCCCTGCCTTTGTAGACCCATATATTGTTCTTTGCTCAGGAAAAATGCTGATTAAGTCCTACAGGGTTTTATTTTTTTTTTAGCATTATAACTTTGCCACCTTTTTTGCTAAAATAACACTTCTTTTCCTGTCCTTGTTCTCATCCATTGCTTCCAAGAAGCACACAAAGATTTCCCTTGCTGATGGGTTTTAGGAACAGGCTTGCAAATCTTGCATGGCTTCTCATGTGGTTCTGCATTTTTCACCCTCCCAGTCACCTCCTGTGGCAAGGGACAGGCTTCTCATCTTTCTAGTATTTTTTGCCTGTGCATGTTCTCTTACCACCATATTAGCTCATATTACTGATGATTTTATGAATACACTGACCCTATCAGATGGTAATAGTTGTGGCTGCTACCACCTTAGGGTGGTTCTAAACCATGAACAGGTAAGGGACAGAAGGCTTTTTACTTCTTGGCAGAGATGCCAATATCCTAGTTGTATGGTTGTTTTAATAATAATAATAATTTGAAACAACACAAAGCTGGCACTTCCCCTCCGCCCACTGGTGTAGTCACAGCAGAATGAATAGTTCATTGTTGTGAGAGTCAATTTGCTGCACAAGGCAACCTCTATTCACAACTAGGAGGTTGGAAATGTTCAGCCAGTCATGACAATGAAATAAAACGATTGCCTGGGCATCCCTTCGAGTTGTAAATCAGTCTGCCTTCACACAGGTGGTGCTACCTGTTTTTTATTGTGAAACCACAGAATCTTTTAGAGTGACAGCAACCCTAGTGGAAATAGTGTTGTGAAATGTGATTTCTGATTCACCTTGAATAAAGACATTAATTTTGCACATCCAGGACTAGAAACGTTGGAAGGAGCTTTGAAAAAAGCCACGAAATGATGTTTTTTGAGAAACTGAGCTACGGGAACATTGAAGAATCTTGTTTAGTGAAATAGAGCAGTTGTTTTAGAGATAAATGGTGTCTGAAGAAGCCCATGATAAAATTTACAGGTATTTAGAAGTGAAAAATACAGGGAAGGTAGAATTTGTCTAAGCAGAGTAAGCCTAAGAGCAATAAAGAAAGTTTTACAAAAAAGAACTTCCTGACAATGAAATGTATTCCAGACAGTATAAGGTTGTTTTTTAAACAAAACTCTGGAAAGATAATAGGGAGGAATGTTTCTTTATTGCTCTCTTCCTACCTCTATTTACATTCTCCAGAAGAGCAGTGCTTTCTTACTAGCTAGTTAGAAACCCTAGTGTTCAGCAAGCATTTGAAAAGGGCCATATTCCTATGAAAACCCTTTTTTTCCCCCCTTTTTTCCCAATGTAGACACTCCAGCAGTACTTTTTAATGAGCAGTATGCTTGGAGAGCAGTTGATTGACCAGAGTATTTGAATTCTTGACAACACTGTGCCAGTCAGTGGCAAAGCATCAGTATGAGTTGTTTAGAAAAAACCCTGTGAAATAGAAAATAGGGTATGAGACGGTTCTGTTCTGTCTGAGGCTGGAAGTAGCAGGGGGAAATCCATCACTGTTTATGTGGCTGTATTTCTGAAACATGGGAGCTGAACTAACGGAGGAGGTGGAGAATAAATACTCAGCAGAGAGAGTGATTATTGTTGAGATGCAGATCTCTAGTCCTGGAAGCGTGACTTGGGGCCAACTGCAAGGAATTCATTCTCAAAGATTTTATGGAGTATATCTTAAGTTTGAAATGTGCTAACTAGTTATAGTAATAATAATGGCATGTGTTAGTGTTGTAATCTCTTAAGAGCTCATTTCTTCACATTTTTTTTATGGAAACATTAATTCATTTGGCAAACATTTTTTGTGATGTTCTTTCTAAAATACCGAAGAAGAATATTTTTGCAACTGCTGCTTTGTATATTTTGGGTCTCATGCATGATTTATCACTTACTAAATTTGAAATCCAAATTATGGAGTTGGCTATAGCTGTTGCCAGAAAACAAACTCTGCAGTGCTGGAAAGGACTAAAGAGGTTATCTTCATCTTACTAAGCTTCTACCTTTATTGGAACAATATTTGTATTGTAAGTTGCTTTGAGCTTTGCAGTCCACAGGTGCTCACTCACAACAGCAGAAGTGCTGTCACACATCTATAATCGGGACATTATTTTTACTGCAAGTTATTCCAACTTTGCAGTCAGTGGAAACTAACCAGCTATAGTAAAAGTGTTGTCATTCATCTATAACTGGGACAGTACTTTCATCGTAAGTTATTCCAGCTTTGCAGTGAATGGAAATGAACCAGCAATAGTAAGCGTGTTGTCAGTCATCTAAAATAGAAGGGAGGAGAAAGGAGAAAGATGATCAAAAGACAGAAAATGTTTGCAATGGAGTCAGAGCAGAATATTCTTAAGAGTTTCACAACATGTTTTGCAATTGTTTTGCTTTTTTTCCTCCTTTTTCTGTCCATTAAAGATAAACTGCAAAGTGCAAGGTAGCTTTAAATTGGTGAAATTTGGTACAGGCTTCCAACTGAAAGGTTTACACCACCTCCTTTGGCACCCATCTACCTATACTCAGGCAGAATTAAAGGGGTATGGTGCAGTGAGAATGCTCTGGTAAAGCCAAATCTCTGCCGGCGCTGGGGCTGAGAAGTGAGAGGAGCAGCCACTTGCAGAGCTCGATGCAGTTTCACCCAGAATGTACCAGGTAATAAATACCAGATAACTGAGCTAAGTCTTTTAAGCAAGCTCAGATATGGGAGACTGCAGCATAGACATCCCCTTGAGTAATGGCTCTTTTAGGTAGGCAGCCTGCCCTTTTTTTTTAATGCTACAAGTGCACTGTAGGCACTTAACAATTATTAATAATAACTAATTAATAACGGCTCAAATCTTTGGCTGTGGTGGAGGAGCTTAAAATATAGCTCATCTGGAGGTGTAAGAAAAGATGGCTCAAAACAGTCTTAACCAAATCCTGGGCCAGCTTTGTGCCTGGATTTTCCTCCAGCATGAGATAAAGCAGCAGAGTACAATTTGTTCTAAGACATTAGCAATGGAGAGCAAAGAACACAATGAATAAATTTTATTGGTAATGCACAAGAATAATGCAGGCTGGTGGCAAATAAGACCATTAGGGGAGAAGAGTATAAAATTAGATGGAAAGAAAGAGATGAGATTGGTCTATCGCAGTGGTCCTAAATCAACATGTCATCTCAGAAACCACAAAAGTCAGCAACTGAGTGGAGGTGAACGAAAGACAAGGGTCAAAACAACAATCATAATTTGTCTGAGTGTCAGGAAAGCATTTTTACACTTAGTACACAATGCATCAATTTACACTTGATAGACAGTGTAGTACTTACACAAAAAGAGACTTCAGGCCTCACTGAATAGCCTGCAGCATAATACAAATTCTTTTCATGATAAATCTAGAGGGAAAAAACAATCCCTTTTTATTCAAGGAATTTTCACTTAAATATTTGAGTCTACTGGGAACAGACTAAGACACATACCATACTCCAGACTCATGTCTACAGAGGCTTGTGGTTAGATTTGCTGATGCTGTTTGACAGTACGAGGGGCACTAATAGGAACCTTGGTGGAAAGATGCACAGTGGAAAGCTTCAACTGCTGTTTTCATTCCTCTTTGGATGTGCTTGATGGAAGATCTATGACTTCTTTATTTGTATAACAAGGAGCAGGGTACGCTGGTAGGAAGACCAAGCTTCACATTCAGGAGTGAAAGGACAATGTTTGATAGCTAAAGATTTGCTTCCTTTTCTGGTGATGTTGTTTTGCCTTTTTAACAGCAGAACAAAAATATTATTCCATTAAGGAGAGACCTTGCTGGCTATTATTGTTGTCGCCTGCTGAGTCATGCCAATAATTGTTTATTTTAGCATTCTTAAAGAATTTTAGAGATAGTTTACTCCCTCTTCCCTGGAAGATGGTTGGGAAATACTGCATAATTTAAAAAATAAAATAAAGCTAAAGAGTTTTTGGTTGAAAGCATTTCCTTTAATGGTCTGCTACGCAACACTTCGGTAGTTGGCTGACTCATGGCAACCTGAAATTGAAAATGACTTGGGGTGAAGGAAAGAAAGAAGAGGACAGGAAGAGTTATACTAGCCAGTATATTTTAACTATCTGTATAGCAGTCTGATCCTCATCTTGTTCAATTAACCATGACCTCACAGAATTGGTTCAGGCATCATCTTTGTGTCTAGTCCAGAGCAAAATATGTATTTATAAATTAGATTAACATAATCAGTGATGAGAATAATATATTAAATTACTTAATTCACTTCTGCTTTGGTAATTTAGATGCTAACAGGAGCACACTGTCAGAGCCATTTTGTTTTAGTCCACCATTTTTTGAAAGCCCTTCACTATCATCAGAGAGAAAGCTTGTGCTTTGTGGTTGCAATTCTCTCACTTCTATTACATAGTAAATGGCATTTTCTTTCTATACTAGTTCTATGGAAAACAATCCAAACCAGTGAAGTAAAAGAATCTTTTCCTACATATTTGAAAACCAAACTCTAGACACACTAATAAAAAGAACAATGACTTTCAAAAACCCAAAACCACCAGAAAAAAACACTTCCCCTCACTCCAGAAACCTCTCTGACTGTGTATCTTGCATTATGCTATTTACAGATTACCAGAGAAGTCCAGGGTGATCTTGCCTTAGTGCTGCTGTCCTAGGATACTGACTGTAGTAAGAAATATGAAGATCTCAGATACTTTTTAATCTTAAATTCCAAACAGACTTTCCAAAGAAACAAAGACTGCAAAGCTGAAGATTGTTTCAGAGAAGATGGGGGGAAACCTCACTGTGAGAGGGAGGATTACTCTGCTTTTTGAAGCCTTTGGGTTGCCCAAACGTCTCCAGAACATTAGTCACGCATCCTCCTCATGACCCTGTGTTAAGGGTGATCCATGCTGATGAGATGCAACGGACTCGGCTGGGTTTGCTCAGGAGCAGCCTGCCAAGCGTCGTGCATCTGGCTGACACTAAACAGAAGCACATTCTCTTCTGGTTTATGCCTGGGTGAGCCATTTCTCCAGCATGCAGCAAGCCCTCATTGGCTGGGTTGTTTGGAGAAGAAGCACACCGTACCGCTCAACCTGGGCTGGCTTAGCCTTCAGAAACGTCGGAATTCCAGTCCTTGGTTGCAGCTGAGAAGCAGAACATGAAAGGGAGGGACGTGAAGTGCCTTTGGGGTATTCTGAGCTGCTTGGATCCAGAGGAGGGAGGGTACGACCATGGTCCTCGGGCACAGATTAGAAGAGTAATTACTTGGCTCTGCCTCCTAAATTGTCAGGGCCTCGCGTGTTCAGTGTGACCCCACCAGCTATGAAGGCTTTCTGCCACATTTTTTTTGGCATTGCCAGAAGGCGGCAGAGCGGTGGGAGGGGGTGTGGAGGGCACTGACACCCGTGCTGTGCTGCTGGGGCAGGATCCTGCCAGCGAGAACAAGGACGGCAGGATCGCACCAAGTGAGTTGGACGCGTCGAATGATTACAGCTCGAGGGCACGTGGGCCCACTACACACAATTACAGGTTTCTTAATTCATAATTCAGTATCAGAAACACGTACACAACACAAAATCATTCTTCTGCTAGACTACTTTAATTTCTTGACGGTAACATCGCCAAGTTGACCTGGAAAGGAGAAGGCACTCAACATTTATAATTGATTTCTGCCCTATATCATTTTGGCTTCTCTCCTTCTCATGTGGCTGCTAATGTGAGTTACTGCAGATTTAGAATTTTGTTACAGATTAATTCAATGGGATTTTTGACTAAGCTAGCATCCAGAATGACTTTGCACTTGGTGACATCTGCAATGCCAGCATGCAAAATTATTCTTCTGGCATTTTTACAAATTCCATTGTACCACAGAGTATGTCTTGAGAAATCCAGCTATGACCATATCTGATTTGGCTAAGAACACCAAGTAATATAACACAAATAATGATAATAGTTATTTTTGCAGGAATAACAGCTTCTGGCTATTTTCATTCCCTCTCAGGCAGACTCAGAGCCCAGGCATACTTTCAGTGGCTTTTATATACCTGCCACAGTCAAACTTCTTTTAGATTTGACTAATATGACAAACAGTCGTATCAGAACAATCACATAATGATCCAGATTTTTGCTGGTATAGAACTGGGACCTTAGAACAAAATCCTCTTCTTCAGACTGTCTCTGCCATTCCTTCTACTCATGTATCTGCTGAAGCCTGTAAGATATATAACTTAGATATATCTATATAGATACACAGATAGATCAGATATAGATCTTAACATTTCTGTTTGGCTGCCTTCAAGATACTTTTCACTGTCATAACGGCTTTCTTTTCAAACCTTTTATTTGGAGAATGTTCTGGTGATAGCAAGCCCTGGTCTTAGAAAATTCATGTTTCCTTGAGAACTGAGGTCCACCATCTGTCATTAGAATGCTCAGTATTTGCCAGAAGCAATTAAGGTAAATTTATTTACCAGATTCAATCGTGTCTCCTTTTCCAGACTGCATTTACATTGTTGTCAAAGGTACCCACTTAATTTTTAAAAGCGTGCTGCTGCTTTTCTTCTGATTACTCATCTGCATTTTGTGATTCACCTCTACTGCAACATTTTCATTGACTTCATCCCTATGCCAGTAAAAACATGTTAATTTTCTTATTAAACTGTTAGTCGTCAGCTTCAGTTTCAGAGCCTGTCCTTTTCCCTGAATTAGTATTTTCTAACAATTGACCCCTTTTTTCAATGACTAGCTCCTCTCTTACTCTATTACTGACACCATTAATTGACAGCGGATGGTCCTGCCTCAGATACCACGTTGATCAAGGAAGAGGTTGTGTGCATCGTGTCAAACAACTGAGATTCATGGTAAAAAACTTATATGTGTGAAACCTAGATCAAAAATGTACGAAGAAGATCCATACATATTTCTAAAATTCTTTACCTTTTTATATCTAAAAGTCTAGAAATTTATAAAGAAGGTAGATATACATTTATTTTGCACATACAAAACATTTTAATTAATGAAACCCTAGGAAACACTGGCATTTGTTAGGGAACAATGAAATCAGAGATGCAAAAGCACCAAGGTGCCTTAACATCATGGGAAATAGCACAGATACTTGCTCATCTCTTCTGTGAATGGAGATGAAAGAGGATGGGAATTCGATGCCTGACAAAAATGAGCCAAACGCAAGCTGGGCTGAAGTTATGAGTGTCTTGTGCTGGATCTGCTGGGAGAACCGAAGCAGAACGTCTGTATTTAGCACAGATGGGGGGCCCATGGAAGGACGTAGAGCTGAAATAACATGCCCGTAGTCCTGAAGATGTGTCTTGGGCCACACGCTTCCGAGGGCACAGAGAGGCAGTGGGAAGAGCCTCACAGACCCAGAGTGAGCTACCTGCCGGGCGGATGCAGCGGGCTGCAAGGGTTAGGCGTTTCCTTTCCCACCCGCAGCTCCAGTGCAACCACTGTGCCCAGTGCCAGTTACTGGGGCAGGCA
>NW_008593456.1:0-257 GCF_000691845.1 Merops nubicus | reverse complement strand
GCCATCACCCGGGGGGCGGCCTCGGTGCGAGACCGCGGTCGCTGGCGGGATTTACGCGCCCGCTCGTCCGCGTTTGGGTGGTAGCGGCGCGGCGGTGGGAGTTCACGCGTCGAGGAAGAGGGGCCCTTTTAGTATCGGGAGGTCGCAGGGCTAATCAGCTCAGCTGAGGGGGAGACCTGCTCCTGCTGGTGGTCGAACGAGACCCTTTTTGAAGGTCTTCCTTCCTTCCCTGCGGAGAGGAAGGGTCGGGTTTAACC
>NW_008593455.1:0-445 GCF_000691845.1 Merops nubicus | reverse complement strand
AGAGGACTCTGTCATAGAGGACTAACACTGTCATAGATGAGTGTCATAGAGGACTATATCATAGACAACCGACTATGTCATTGAGGACTCTGTCATAGACGACCATGTCATAGAGAATGTTGTCATAGAGGACTGATTCTTTCCTGACATAGTTATTTGTCATAGAAAAGTGACTATGTCATAGAGGACTCTGTCACAGAGGTCTAACTATGTCATAGAGGACTCTGTCATAGAGGACTAACTCTGTCATAGAGGACCAAATATTTCATAGAAATCTGACTATGTCATAGAGGAATCTGTCATAGAGGACTAATTATGTCATAGAAAATGACTATGTCATAGAGGATTATGTCATAGACAACTAATTCTGTCATAGAGGACGCTGTCGTAGAGGACTAACACTGTCATACAAAACTGACTGTCATAGAGGACTCGGTCAGAGAGG
>NW_008593454.1:61704-62183 GCF_000691845.1 Merops nubicus | reverse complement strand
AAGGATTCTATGATTCTATGAATTAAAAAACCCAACAAACAAACACCACCACGTGAAAAAAAAAGGACAGTACACATGATCTGATTATACCTGAAAAATTTCTTGGTTAAATGATTCTTGACTATTTCAAGCCATTACATAGTTTTGCATGCCTGCGTTATTTTCTTATATTTTGCATAATCTTTCTGATGACTGCATGCACAAGCGTACCCTGTAGAAATGGCAGCTAGCCAGTGTGATTACTCATTAAATTTAATGAGTAGGTTAGAATTATCTCTTATAAAACTCAGATGAAAGCAAAATCACACATTTGAAAACTAAGGTCTGAAACACACGGAAGCACAGGTAGTCAATACCCTCTTCATGCGGCAGGGATCCCGCCCAAGCCTGTGGCGCCCGGCAACCGTTAGGAGGGTGAGAGGCATGCCCAGCCTCGGGGGCAGTGAGCCCGCCCCACCTGCCGCCGCTCCGTGGGGCAG
>NW_008593454.1:3659-61673 GCF_000691845.1 Merops nubicus | reverse complement strand
CCCAGCCGGGGGGCCGGTGGCCCCCCCCCCCCTGCCGCCGCTCCGTGGGGCAGCCCGACCCACTCCTTCAAACATTGTAAGGCAGCTTCTCAGGTAGTCTATGTAAAGAGAGATGCGCCTCCGCTTACCTCTAGCCCAGAAATGCTGTTGTGTTTGTTTTGTTGTTGTTGCTGTTAGTTTTTTTGTTTGTTTGTTTGTTTTCATGTTGTCACTATTTTTCTCTCCTCAATTCACATTTCTCCTAAAACATCATGTTAAGAACATACCATTCACAGAGCCACAGATTTTAGCTCTGCATGTGAAAGGTGGATTCAACTTTGGTTATTATCTCTGAAGGGGAGGTCGGTAAAAAAACACCCAAAGGGCAGCCCCCCAAAAAAAAGCCCAAAACAACCACCACAAAAATACTCACCCCACCGAAACCCCAAAACATGAACTTTGCCTTCTCCTCCTTCAGCCACGTGAACCCCTTGTGTGTGCTTTGACTCCCTGTCTTTAGTGCATGGGGGTCAGTGCAACCCTCCACTCTTGTTTTCCCCCCTATCATGCCATTAAAGTGCTCCCCATGATTTAGCACCAATCTGAGGATTATCCTCTGAGGACCTGGATGGATGCAATCTAAGGCAAGAATCTTTTTTAAAATAATAGAAAAAGAAGAGGTTTTTTGTTTTCTTTACCTAAGTGTTTCTGTGGCTTCACAGTTCTGTAAAACCTGAGTAGCTGTGGGATTTCTGACAGCAAGTAAGCAAGTACTTAACATTTAAACTCCATAAACTAACTAGGGATGTTTGTCATTAGATTTGAAACACCATTTAAGGAGTTTTTACACTGAAAACTCTTCTGTTGAAACACAAGTCATATTAAGCAGCTTTGTGGTGGATGTGATAACTCCTCTTTCATATCATCTCTTCCTCTGAAAGCTTTCATGGAAAACTAAGCCACATTCAGGGTTTTGTGGTTGAGCCTAGGAGCCTCCTTCAGTAAACTCATATCTGAATTAATTGCTGCTGGAGTCCATCACCTGTAATATTTCCAGAATCTTTTCCCTATTATCTTCATCTGTCAGGTGAAGTTCATTGTTTTGACATGATACTCATTAAACAGTGTAAACAAGAAGCACGAGCTTCATTACTCAAAAGGGAGAAGCAGCACACTGTGCTATAACTGTCCACAGGTCTGGCTTTGCACTTCCTGAAATATAAAGGACATTTCATCGCAACTTTTAAGATAAACAGTTGAAATTAAGGAATCCTCCACAGCCCAACACCTTTAAGGGCCATGGCAAGGATTCTTCCACAGTCACATTTTTAGGATGTCTCTATGTAACATGCACAACATGTCTACACATAGATAAGCAGCAAATTAATAATTGTGGTCTAGCCTGGACTCTCTTCCTGTAAGTTCTCTTTAGCTGTGAATTATCTTAGGCTGAAGATATACCAGGGAAACAAGTGGAATGAGTATTCTTGCTCAAAGTATTTGGCTGCCAGACAGGCAGGTGAGGATTCTAAGTTAAAACATTCCTGAGCAGTGGAGAACTCCAGACCATAGTAATATCTTAATTAACACAGCTGCAAACCATGTTTCCTACTGCTTTACTACTGTTCCTATCTCTTTTGAGTAAAAAAAAAAAAAAAAAAAATCATACTCTTAATAAGCTCCAGTTATGACGAAGATGCAAGGACACATTTCAAGCACCTAGGGAGAGAAAGGTTAAGGTAGTTTTAAGCAGTACCCCTTCTCAAAATAAATGCAAATTCTGTTACATGCTTTCAGAAGATCTAAAAAAAAAAATTACACAAAAAGAAAAAAAAAAACAACCCTGCCTTAATTTTCTATGTGGGCTTTCATGAAAATGCTATGGAATTGAAAAACATTGCTTATGCAGTAAATGTAAAGCTTGACATATCTTACAGATCTTAAAGTACATACAAAGAAACTGTTTCAGTAGGGTTAGGTTTCCTTGCAGATGGGTGCTCATTTTTCAGCCTCTTAAAAGCTTTTAGATGATGTTCAGAAAAAATACCCCTTTTGACAGTAACTCATCATAACCAGATGCCAGTATCAAACATAGAAAAGACATTCTATAAAAATGATTGACATAAACATAAGTTGATATGAAGAGAAAAAAATACATTTACTCTTCACTGTAGTGATAACTACTTATAAAGACTTCTAGTCTAATTTCACATAATTCAGCATGTTTTGTACTGGTATCAAACCAGGACTGTAGAGAACTACTGAAGGCTGGTACCAGGGTAAGTGAAAGAGGAATCAGAGCCACTCTGCTTTTCTGACTGCTGTTACAGTAATGCAACTGATACCTTGACAGATGCTAAGACAAATCATTTTGCTGACTGACTTTTCTTCAAACTTAAGGCTGTGGGTAATCAAAGAAAATATGAGCATCTGGCTGAGATTTTGATTGCCATGCTCACTGATATAGACCACCCAAATCAGCCACAATTAGTACAGCTTGTGTCAAAAGACCCATCAAGTTAATTTGAATTAAGTCAGGATAAATTGAATCCAATTGGCTTTCATGCATATTTGTACGCTTAGCTTAAGTAAGCTGCTTCTGCACTACATTTTCTTTTATTTACAAGGAAAACACATACAAAGTTTTGTGTTTTAAGTAAGTATTTTCAAAAGCTTTTTGTCTTCTTAAAGTCAAACTTCTGGGAAAACTCTGTCCTTTGAAAGGGCATTTCCAGTCTCATAAACATAAAAGTTTATCTTTCTCACTTGCTAGTAAACTTCACAAATTTTAAGAAGTTATTAATAAGCATTTTGTCAGTAGCAATTACAATACCACCTTTGGGTAAACTTAATAGCTAAGATAGTGAGCAAAATAACTACCAAACAGCAGTAAGAAAGGAAAGTCCTAAAACTGAAGACAAACTCCGTTTTCACTTGATTCAGAGTGTTGAAGCCTAGAAATATGTATATTTTCTTTCCCCCAAAAGCACATTCTTATTTGGGTTGTTTATTGCAATAGCAAAGTAGGTTGCATGAGAAACTGCAATGAAAAAGGCAAAAGACAAAGCTGCAGCTGTTTTCTTTAAAAAGAAAAAAATAGAGAAAAAGAAAGTAAATTCAGTTTTTAAAATTCTAGCTCCTTGCAGTAGATAAATTTTAGTCTTTGCTGTCAGATGCAGATACCACTGTTTCTAAGTTAACCTTTTAAAATTTTATTTGTAAGTTGGGGGTAGAAATCTGCTCTTGCTAGAAAAATAGGGACAGATTTTCTGGCTGAAGTGTTCTCAGTGCTCAGCTAATTAGAGGTGAAATTTACTGTAATCTCACCTAAACCTCAGTTAGTTTAATCTGACCTGATTTTAAAATCCTAGGAATTATTCTGCAACACATTCAAATGTGTTTACCTCTAGCAAAGCAGTGTTTCTCACACTGCATGGTGGGAAAAGGTCACACACAGCCCCGCCCCCAGCTGCAGCCTTGCTTATGAAGCAAGCACCTCGTTCCGCCCGTGGCCCTGAGTTCCCGGTGTTATCAGAGCCAGGAAGCTTCGCAGCTGTGCTGGGAGTAATTAAAATGCAGATACAACAGAAGAAAAAACATATCACAGGGGAAGGTCGGGTTAGTCAGTCCATGAGCATGGGACTCCAAGTGCTGCAGTGTTGGCTGCTGCAGGGGCAATGAACCTGGCCAATCAGCTGTTATATTTTTCTGAGGGTCAGCTTCGTTTTGGAGCCAAGAAACAGGCCTTTGCTATTCACTGACTCCTGTGAATATTAAGACTCCAACACCCTTGTGAACAATCAGATCAATTAAGTAGAACACAGTTGCTGTGTTGCCTTCATAAATCAGATTAACTTGTGATCCATAGCTTCAAACAGCCTTTTAGAGCTCTTTTCTTGAAGTTCTTTCCTTTAAAATACTAACCCTTCTTACAAATCCATCTTTCAATTCAGAGGTTAAGAGTTCTTCTATTAGTGTTACCTTTAGAAATAGCTTTGATAAAAAATCCCATAGATACTCTAATTATGGTCCAGCTGCTGTCAGGTACATGGGCCCTTTACAAATGCTACTCAAAAATCAATACCAATCCTTCAGTGCCTTCAAAGGCTGAAGAGTCAGGGCCATAATAATAGTGATTGCCTGCAGAAAATGACTGTTCAGGGATCATTCTGCAGTGGCCTGGAAGTCAAATTCCCCCCCCGCCCAATAACTTCCAAAATGGATACATAATGGGAAATGTAAGATCATCCCCAGCAAACATGCCAGTAGCTGTGCTTTCTGCTACTCAGTACCTATTTATTTACTCTATTGCTTGCTCATTACAGCCTAAGATTTTGGAGAAGAAAGTCTGGTAAAAAAATTAAGTTCAAAATAGCAGGTCAGAATTTCAGATGTATTCAGCACACAAAGGAATACTGTACCCTAGAGGAGAATCAGCTGGCAGCTCCTCACTTTGCATCTTTTATTTAGGGATTTGAAAGTAGACTAAAGAGAGTAAATTTTCAAAGACTGTGGTCATAGGGAAAAGAATAATTCCAAATCATCAACAGCAAAGCAGCATTCATAGCTATGGTCCCTGGTATTTATTCTCCAGGTGAGGCAGCCTGCTTGTGTGGAATCAGCAGCAGGAACAGGGGAATATTTAGCAAAGTCTGAAGTCTCATGACAATTACTTTATTGATAGACCTCTGAAAGTAGTATGTGCAAACGAGATTTCCCACTCTCAGATCTACATCAGTGGAAAAATCTGAATGTCTTCAATTTACTGGCATGAATGCAAACCCTTCATTAAATTGTATGTCCCCATCTTGATACCATTGATTTTATTCTGCATCAGTTTATCAATAAGCTGCAGTATATAAGGTGTTAGCCATCAAATATAGTGGTTTATTACTTATGATTAAAAGCAACAAGAGTTTCATATTAAAATTCCTCCTTGGTGGCTGCAATTTTTCTATGAGATTTATATAAATAATGGTCAATGAAAATTAAGAACACAGCTCTACATACTGTTGCTTAAGTAAATTAGAGTTATGTCAGAGAATCAAACTTTTAAAAGTTTCCAGATATTCTAATTTTCTGATTAGTATTGTCATTGATTTTACAGCTAAAAACTTGCATGTTTTTATTATTCTTTCTGAGGAAATTTCATCTATGCAAACTTACTTTTCTCATTTTTATGAAGTACTGGGAGAGTAAGCAATATCTCAAAATTATGGGGGAAAAAATCTGAAGAAATTAACTATAGAGAAGGTCAGAAATAAAGATGGATAAAGTCCAGAATCTCTGGTCTAAAGAGGCTGCAGTGAATCCACTTTGGGGCATAGCAGGGCTGGTTTTATAGAGACTTTTGTCTCCTTTAGCAGGTCCATTTTGGCACACAGACACCTTTCTCCTCCCTCTGTCCTCACATTTAGTCTGTTCTACTCCATGGTAGCACAGGGGACATACAAGGATGTTAAAGCTCATATAGTTGAGAGAGAATACAGAGGTTCCCCAGGTACCTTCTTAACAGCAGTTTGCGGGGTCGGAATTCATGTAATTGTATTGCAGGCCTATGCAGAGAGAATGGACAGAGAATTGCCTGCTTCCTGGCATCTAATCAGAGATTTTCCTTCTCATCCCAGGGCAGGGGCCAACACACAGCCAGCGTGAGTGCCAATGCAGCACATGCTACAGCAGAGAAAGCCTTGTGAGGGTGGGGACACTAGCTCTTTTCCTACTGCTCCCGTGAAATTTGTTGTCCATGTTGTGCAGCACAGTGACAATCACTGCAAAGTCCTTGGTGGCCTAGAGCTTGTCATACTTGTTTGTTATTCACAGTGTTCACTGAGTAGTACAGGCTCTATGTGGGGTCGTTGTTCTGTTACCATGTCAGATCTGGCTGCTTCCTATTAGGATTAAGACTGCATATATCTTTTTCTTCTGTGCAATGGAAGCTAACATAATATTTTATCAAGTGACTCTTTTTTTAAAGCTTTCCTTGGACCATGATGCAGAATGCTGCTGTCTGACAGTAAGAACAGACCAATTAGAAGGCTGCCTATGGGCTAGAATTTTTAGTGTGCTGTACATGCATGCACATGCTTTCTCTGCAGTGCTGGTTGCATATTTACATTATTGTAACTTGCAGCAAATTCCCCGTTTTCAAAAATATTTGTGTCTGTTAGCTTGTGATATGATGCCATCATTCCTTTGAGGTTTGGAGGTCCACTAACATCAAAGAGGGCACTTCTTCCAGCATCAGTGAGTGCTATCTAACCATAGCAAGTATGGCTAAGTTGGTATTGTATGTGATGTCCAGAGATTTCATTTCCCTGAAAAAATTTGAAACCACTTGAAATCACTTCAGCATTTCATCATAGGGAGTGTTTCTAATCTTGTTACAGTTGTCATTGTTCTGTTCTAGAGTCTCTTAAGTTAGTCCACATCTTTTTTTAGAAAGTAACATGGTGCCAGAGTTAACTAGCCGAGACTTCACCTATACTGAGCCGAGAGGAAAAGTCTACTTCTTAGGATTTATATACGACAGTCTTACTTGCAACAATATCACATTCTAACCCCTTATTAATTCTGTGACTTATCAGAAGCTCCAATCCTTTTTTACATTGCATGGATGGGGAGACTACCAGTATTGCACATTTAATTTCTTTTTATACAAGTAGGACTTCTGCACTTATCAATGAGGTCTGTCTTACCACCTTCACCCCAAATCCAACCACCTGTCTAGTGGATTTTGAACTCCAGGTGCTTTCTGTCTTCCTTCTTACTTCTATTGACTCAGTGACCCCTGCAGAGTAAATCTATCTGTAAGCAGTGTTTTCTTCAACAACGCAGGAGTTGGTGCCAGGAATTTGCCTAGGAAATCTAAGGCCCACCTAGCCTTCCCCTCAGCATTGTGGCCCTTGGAGTATGAACCACTAATGTCTCACATAGGACCTTTCAGCCACTGTACACCCACTTACTACATTTTCCTTTTCCTGCAGTTCAAGTTTGCATTGCCTGCATATGAGAAAGTCACAGCGGCCAGTATCAAAAACCTCAGCGTAGTCAAGATGTAACAGCCAGTGCTTTGACTATCCACTGAGGGAGCTGCCCTCTTGAAGTAAACAACTGTGTAGACTTGTCAAGAGCAAGTCATGTACAACCAACACTGCCTGTTCCTTACTATCTTATTATCTTCTGTATGCTGATAATGTAACAAAACCAACCAAACTTTCTCCCCAGTTCTGGTCTGCTTTTCTCTTGTTAAAGACAATGAATAACCAAACTCTCCTAATTAACCTTTATGAAGAATGATATTAAAATTCAATGGATGCATAAGCTTACTCCCTGTTACCTCCTATTACTCTTCATCCACTCAGCATCAGATTTCTATTTTCTGTTTTCCTCTTTCCTTTTGAATGGAATTATTAAAATATATATAACACTGTTCCAAGTTCTAATCAGTTGCAATTAACCTTGTGACTTAATATTTCCAGGGTCTGTTGCCACACATGTATGCCATTCCTCTCTGCTCTTTCTTAAGTGTGCTTCTATTTTTTATGCAATATTTTTTTTTCAGATCAGGCAAGGGTTCCTTGTGTGGTACTATTGAGCCGTTTACTGCACCTCTCTCTTAATGTGCTTTACCTTTGCATAAAACAGCACACACAAATTTGCTTTGGACCAATAGGGTCTTACAACTGCTAGTCACAGGTAACAGGAATTCTAGCAGTGTCTATCCACTTCATTTGGCTTCAGTACCACAGCAATCCTGGAAGGTAACATTCTGAGACTGTGAATGAGTTCATGGTACATCTTTAATGCTACTGGTTTATGATGGAACATTACTCAGATCCCAAGAATGTCAATGTTCACTGTCAAACTGACAGAAGGTTCCGGTCATGGTTACAAAGGTCTTATCACTTTTAATATTTGAACTTTATATACAATACAAGAAGTTATTGAAAATTAATAGCAAGTACTGTCAACGTGCCACAGAAAGTGTCCCACTGTGTTTCCTATAGAGTTTTTACCTTGAACTATTTGTCCATCCTCAAAGATACGCAAAGGAGTGATTTTCAGTTTCTCTTATACTTGCTAAAAAGATCAGACTTTTCTTAGAGTCTGATCCTTGGCTGAATCAATGATTGCCCAACACAGAATTCACTGTCAAAAAAAAAAAAAAAAAAATGAAAGTCACAAAGTTCCATCTCTCCATGGAATTCTTAGAAAACATGTCCCAACCATCATAGGAAAGTTCTTGGGATACAGAACAGACATCCTCGATACATTTATGCATCACCTTATCAAGACTTCTGATTAAAAACTTTGGAAAAAATTGTCCATAAACACACATAAGTCTACTCCCATTGATGTCACTTGCTAGAAGACACAATGAAGTAGTGACAAAATGCAAAAAATACCTTTAGAAATACAGCCAGTGATGGTTTTGTATGTTAGCAGTAGAAGTACAAAACTGTCTTAGCAGGTTTAAAACCTGAAAAACCTTTGTGCAGACAGGCTGTACCACCATGTTGAACTCTACTGTTCCATTAACCACAATAAAATCATTTTTTTTTCTTTTTGCGTAAGTTATTGTTTGTACGAATGCTTGTTGCAGACTGGAAATATTGTGCCATCTAACAGCTGATAGTTTAAGTTATGCAGCATGTAAAGGTTAGAGTAGAGAAAAATTTTACTGTGATTTCACAGCCAGTTTTACTCAAAACAATTCTCTGAACTGGCTACTCTGTGACATCTGTTCTAACAGGACATTCTAGTAGCTTTGTGGTGGGTTTTTTTGTTTGTTTGTTTGGGGTTTTTCTTGTTTGGTTGGTTGGATTTTTATAATTATTTTTTAATTTCAAAGTGCTTAAGGAACAAATGTTACACCCAAATATATTCCCTGCAATACCCTAACCAGGAGAAAATTAGGTTTTACAGGCATGAGTGCTGCCAGAGCTGTCAGACTCAGGGAACCCTTTACCATCTAGATCTTAATGTTATAGTAATAATACGGTACCTTAAGCAAGCTGTTGGCTGAATCAGACAAGTCCATCTCAACTCTATGTTAGTAAAGTCATTTTATCCTCATAAGCTGATTTCACTTTATTAAGATAGCCTTTTTGCTTCACAGTGTGTACAGCCATTACATTTCCCTCCACTCATTTGTCTTCATCCAAAGCAGCACTCAACCACCTTGGTGCTTATTACTGCTAACAAGAATGTGGTCTACCTTAATACAGTGTCAAATGGAATCAGAGAGTCATGTGGATGATGGCAAGAGAAACTGCATCAGCGTGTGCAATGTTATCACGTAGATGAGAAATACAAATGAGGGATGAAATGCAATTTAAACAAATAGACAGAAAACAAATGTGCCATTGCAGACAAACGGTTTCTGAAGCAGCTGCAGAATAATCCTCCTTCACTTGTAATTCTTGTTATGGTATTGAAAATCAGAAGAAATCAGAATTGTTAAGCAATCAGGAAATAGCAGATATTTTCACTTAAAAGTGGTTCTGTTATAATGAAATCCTTATCTTTAACTGACAAGACAGGCATTATAATACATACTGGGTTAACTGCACGAGCATCGTAAACGCTTGCTTATTAAAGCTGTTCATTTGGCAGAGAGACTAATAGGCCTAAAAGCTTTCTAGCTCATTTTATCACCTTCTGTTTTTCTCATTAATGCTGGCACTGATGTTCAGTTATTATTGTAGAAGCCGATTATATTTACAAAACCTTGCTACTGTTCCTCTCTAGAGACCACATCTGAATCATTTTTGAATGTCTAACAGATGTTCAAGATACTCAGATTCTTGGAAAGATTCAACAAAACCTTTAAACACAAGGCCATTTGAAGCACCTCTACAGTCACTAGCTACTGTGCCTAAAAGGGAAAACTTACTGAAGACACCATCTCATGTAAGTACCAGCTGCTGGCTTTATCCTCTGAATGAGCTTACGCCGATCATTGCAGAGTCATAATCCTAGGCTACACTAATCCCCTGCACCATTATAAAATCCATATATTAAATTTGCCCCCAGTACTTAGGCTCAGCTTTCTCAGTGCTGCTTTTTGACATTAGTCTTCTTTTAGTGCCAGTCCTTAGCTTCCAACCTTTGGTAAGAAATGTAACTAAGGCCGAAGAGTATAAATGGGAGAGGATAGCTCTGCCTTTTACAGCACTGAGCTTAGTAAATTTAAAAATGAACACTCAAAGAAATATGTTCATTTGACTGAACATTCCTCATTCACTGAAGAATCAACATATATCAGTATCTCAGGTTTGCTTCTCAGCTCTCGTATATAGTGAATTAATGAGGTCTGTGCATAGATAATAAGGTTAGTGCTCTTTTGGAAGCAGTTTGTTACCGTGCAGCAGCAGATGGGTTTGAGGAATCTAAGGAGGTGCTGAGATAAGATTGCCTGCAGATGTGTTTTAGAAACATTTCTTATTTTCATTTTCTCTGAAATACATTTAAGAGTAAAAATGCCTGCAGGATAAGAAACATCTTCATTAAGGATGTCTATATGCACTCCTTTCCTCTCTGTATGCCTTCTTCGCCCTTCCACATCAGCCACAAGGGAGTCAATGAGATGCTCAAAGTGAACTTCATGAGAACATGCATAAAGCAGTGGGTAGGCTAGAAGAAATTCCTCATCTCTCACTGGCATAGCCGTCACATATCTGCACACGGAGACGATCACAGATACACAGCTGAGAGTAACAAGAGTGATGCTACTCAAACTATCATCTGGATCAAACCACTAGTCCCCAGCCAGGAAGAGAGATTAGTCTCGGTTACAGAATCATAGTCTGTGGTGGTTGTGAGTCAGCAGCATTGTCTGGTAGCTGATAAACCTATGTTCTATGGTAACTGTGCTCTTGTAGTCTGTGTTGCTGATGTTAATGGACCTCTTTCCTAACTTGAGTATCTTGGCCTATTCTTCTCTGTAAGGAGAGAGGAAAACCATCAACCTTATGTTTCATTACCCTTGTAATCTCACCAAATAAGGAACAAATTGCATGCAAGGAAGAATTGGCTTAGGCAGCAACTGTTCATATTTTTAAAATCTGGAGATTTATGGTTCATCTTGTGTACTACACACAAATAGCAATAATCTTGTTCTTGCACAGGGATTTCCCATGTTTTTGGACTGGAGCCTCAAAGAGAATGATGTTTTAATCACTGTGGATTCACAATGAAACAAGAAAATGGGAGCTATATTAATCAAACTCAGAACTCAGTGACTATATGAGTTTCCTACATAAAACAAGAGGCCATCTGCTCCACTTGTCCATAAGCAATAATAACACCTTCTTTCTATGCCTCCCTATTTCCTCCACTTTAGCTTTAAGTCCTTCTCTTCATAGACCACTATCCACATATTTTTAATTTATGTCTTCCAAATTACTGCTTGGCTGCTCATCTCATTAACATATGGTAGCTCTGCTGGTTGGTGGCACAGATCTCCTATCTGGGGATCAATTATGCACCATCTTGTGGCTGGCACAGTTATTTACATGTCTTAAAGGAAATTACAAAATATTGCCAGCTCAGAATATATCCTCATCAATGAAAAAGTTTTATCCAGATCTACTTAAAGCTCTCAATCTCAAATTTATTGACTCTGTAACAGGTCATAATTTTAAAAGTTAAAATAAAGATTGATGCTGAGTCTGGGATTATCATTCTAATCTTCTCATTCTGACCCTGAAGCTTCCATCTTATCTGGAAATTTTTATTAAAAGTAGGATTTTCTGAGATAAATAAACTATTCAATACTTATATTTTTTCCCCCCTCCAAAAAGAAGACGAAGTGTACAGTTCTACTTTTATTTTATTTGGAATACTAGATTCCCTCTTTCAGATGCCCAGTGAGATAAGTGCAGAGAATTAATGTTCTCCTCTTGAGGACAAAATCTAAGGATGTTTCTGAGCTTAGAGGATCTTCCTTGCTGAAGTTTGAGTCTCTAGTGATCATCTCACATCTGTTCAATAGCATTGCTAGTTTTTGTATAAATGTGTGAAGCTCTTCATATACGTAAACCAAGAAAGAATGCAGAGTTCTTCCTCTGAGCTTTTCTAATTGTTCTTATAACAGCAGCTCAGGAGTTCCTGCAGATATATTTGTCATAGTACTTTGTTGGCACTTTTTGTAACGATTGCCTGTTCAAGCTAAGCAAACCCTAGAGAAAAATAAAGCTGTGGTGCATACAGATGCAATGATAATTAGGAGACTCTAAATGTGATTTTTTTAGTAGGAATTAAAAAAATAGTAACTTGGCATGCCAATCAGTAAGGAAATACTTTGAAAACCAAGGCTTTTTTTTTTTTTTTTCTAAAACTTTTACACTCTGCATTAGAATATATTGAGCTGAAATTCTAGGCCTCAAATTAAAGGCAAGGGCTTTGTATGTATGTGCACCTATGCATTATTGCTGTGGTGATGATGTTTACCTCAGCTGCCCTTTGGGTAGACTGGAGAATCTGGACAACTTTATAAACTTTCTGGCAATTTCTAGGCTTTAGATACTACAATACAAACTATTAGCAGCAGTCTTCTGGGATATATTTCCTGATTAGGCAGCCCAAGTTAATTACTGAACATATAGTAGTTTTTATACTGCTGCCTTATGTCTGTAAGCAAAATGAAGGAAGCATCATCAACAATATGTTGCTATGTTCTACTATTTTGAAGAATGCCAAACTATCTGTATATGAGAACTGGTTAGAAAAACTGATGTGAGATCCTCTGGGAGGAAAAAACAGTTAATAAAATCAAAAGGTAAATGAAAAGAACTGGTTCCAATACAATATTGCCTCTGGATACATTTGATATTATTGTCCTCAAGTAACTAGCATTGCTAGTAAGTACTCTTTAATTTTGTCTAAGAGGTGAGGTCTGGAGGTAGATAGAGATTTTATTAGAATCCAATAGAATTAATTTTACTGTGCTAATATTAGTTTTTTTCTCCATCTTGTGCTGTACCTTAGGGTCAGACTGTACCAAAAAAAAAAAATTCACCTAAAAAGCAAGCAATAATAGATGTGATTGGTTTGCTTTGTCTTCAACTACTTAATCACTTCACCCTGCACCCACTTTCCCCTTTCTTTTTTCAGTTTCCTAGACCAAGAGAATGAATTGCTATTGCCAAAGGAAAAGGAGAAAAAGGGAGGGGTGGAGAAAGAAAAGGAGAGAAAGTCTTTACATTTGTCTTCATTTCTCTGAATCTCTTAACTTCCGCTTCACATTCAGATCGTTTCAGTGCTAAAAAATCCTCATTAATAAATAAAAGCAACCTTCTAACTCTCTGTTGCCTTTAGTCCCAAAGAAAATCAAAAGACATGCAAACCTAAAGTAAAATGCAACTAATTATCAAGCTCTGGGGGTCATTTTACCAAAGCAATTGATTTCACTTCACCACTGCAGCCACCTCTCATTGGAAACGTATCAGCTGTTTAACAACACACCCATAAAACAAGGTAACAAATTACCTCAGCATTTCCTAGAGAATAGCCTTCCAGTCTTTCACTAAAAGAAGACAGGTCAAAAAAAACTTAATTCCTTTTCTTTTAACTTCAGCTCATATGACCTACAATAACTGTATTATAAAAAGAAGGGAGTCCAGGTGAAGATTTCATACACCAGAATATATGTCTTCAGTTTCAGTAAATACATAATAGAAACTTCAGTGACTGAAGACAACAAGGATTTGGAGCTATCACATCAAACTGCATTTCAAGTTAACAGCATGCTAGGAAATAGATTTCAGCAAGATATGGCGCTTGATTCACATGTGCAAGGCTCCCATCAGTGAAGATATTTTATCCAAGTGTGATCCCAGTAGGAGTATATGAAGAACTTCAAGGATTCTCACAATTTATCTTTATACAATAGAGTTCTGAGCTTGGCAAGGGTCAAACCTTACCTAAGAAGGAGACACTGTCCTTCCATATCCAAATAACACCATATTATATACCGTATCAAAAATAAGTAGTTGATTTTCTAGTCTTGCCACACTTTTTTTTTTTTTTTCTTTTCCTTCTCTGTCTTTAACAAAGCTTTAAGCTCCTAGTTGCTCCATTTCTCCATGTGTTGAATAGGAAAATGATTCCTTTTCTTTGCCCCTCCCCTCTCCTGAGCTAGGGCCACATATTACTTTCACTATGTACCTTAAGAGACAAAATTCTCTGTTGAGGTTATTGCAAATCATTTTAGCTTTTTTCCAAAACTGCTGAAAACTCTGGAATGACCATTACCACTTGGCAATGTTTTCCCACTGCGTCACTAGTTTTGGAAAGTTAATGGCATCATACAGAAATGGAATAATTAACCTTTCATTTTAAACACTTTCTCTCCTCGGTATGTGGATCATTTGCCTTGTAATCCCATGTTCATATGGTCAAACTTAGCTTTAAAACTTAACTTTTCTGAGAAACCATAATACCAAGGGCTAGAATTTTTGTCATGACACATGTGCTCTGGCAGGGAAGTCCAGCAAGGTGAACTCTCAAGCAAACAAGGTACACAGAGGAGCATAAAAAAGCATAATATACCCAGCTGGACAGTACAGAAGCCCCAAGTGCTGAGTAGCAGCTGCCATTCTGATTGGGAGAGCTCATTGAAAGCTTCCAGCTTTCATGTAGTAAGCCAGAAATGCCCATCTCCTAAGATCATAATCGGCCAGAATCTGCCAAGTGTTAAGGACACAAAGTGCAGACCACAGCCAGCACTTTAAAGCTCCTGCAGTTCACACAGATCCATTTTGAATGTTATTCCACTTGCAGTTGGTATAGCCCAAGGGTCTGCCTGACCTCCCCTGCTGCTTGCACAGAGACAGCTCTAACAGCATGCAAGTGTGAAACAATTCCCCTTCCTTGTAGCCAGTCAGAATGAAAAAAGGTTTATAAATAGCAAAATAGGTTCCAGATCCCAATGTCTCAAGACAAGCAGAGACACGATGGCGCACAAGTCTGCCTAGAAGTGCGCAACGACCGTACAGGTGACAGCCCTGCTCTGAAGAGGAGCTGTCGCTGGCCTTGGCAACAATCACCCACTGAGCCTTTGTTTCCACCCTGCTCAAATCAGGACTACTCTCAAATCACCACTGTTCTAAAGAGTACAATTTAAAATGTAATTCAATATTTATCTGATACATACTAGTACATGTAAACAAAGAAATGCCTGTGATAAGAAAAGGTGCCTAGCACAGCCAGTGTAAGCTGAGATAACATTTGAAAATGTAAGCATCTTTACCGAACACCTTTTTGGCAGTTATTGTGATGCAGTTGTGTTTCAAAGACAGAGCGCTTTTTGAAGGAATTTTGTTTTTAGCCAATCCTGTAGTACACTATCAGTATTGAATCATCTACAGTGATGAAGTTTTCATCCTCATTCTTGAAAAATCAGAAAAATGATACTGATATGTAGCTTAGATACCTTGTGCTTTAAAAAAGCAATTTAGCAACCGTAACTAGTATTTTAACTTTTCTGACAATACCACATTTTCAGATAGCAACTGACGCCTTGTAAATATATAGGACATACCCAAACACTTATATTAAAATAAGGTGGTCTGTTTTATTAAAAAGTATGACAAACTAGTGACAGAGTTCATGAAAGATATTTGGCAGCATTAGTTATGTCTGAAAATCATTTAAGATAATGTCTTGTTTGAAATGGTCACAGGAGTCCAGCTGACTTTGCTCTAAGAAGCTGTCAAAGAGCTCTCAAAACTTGTTAAAATAGAGAGAAAAAAGTTTTTCAAACCTAGTCAGGCTTCAAATTGAATATCTGGGACACAGCAAAATAATTGATTGGCATAAAAGAACGAGAAAAATTCAACTATCTTAATTTCTCTAGATTATTTTAGAATAATTTAATCAGAATTAAAATTCCTACTATTATTCAGTTCTTTCCAGTTAGCATATAAAATGGGCTCAGCACTTCCCCCCCTTTTGGAATATTGCTTTTCCTCATTCCTCATTTACAGACACTGTATTTACAGAATAGTTTGTTATGATGCCATATCTTCTCCTTATTACTCAATTCATGTATTATTTTCCCTCTGTAAAAAAGGTTTCCTGGAACCTTGCATTTGAGATACAGATTATAAGAAAATATCCAAGACTACTGAAGTACCCTTAGGTCCAAGCTGTTTTCAAAAATCAAATGATATCTTTCCAAGAAAAAAAGGAGCAATTAGGTGCCACCTTTCAAAAGAAAATGTAGTGTTGGTAAATTTCTATTTTTGCTAGTAAACGTCTCCACCACCCCATTCCATTTATATTTAAATGTATTCTAGCGTCTAACTTCTACTGAAAGTCAATAGATTCTTAAAGAAAAAAAAATCTTTTTTATGGAAAATACCTCTGAACAGAGTCCAAAAGGCTTAAATCACTTCTGGGACTAAGAGACAACTTAGCTGTCTCGTATTTTCTTTATAGCTGTTTCCTCATCAATGTTGTGGTGCCAGTATCACAAAGCCATTTACATTGTTTGAAAATGTAACCCCAGATCTCCCATCAACTGCTCAACTCCAAAAAATTCTCTATCTTCTTGTGTAACATATTCTTTATTGTACAACTGTCAATTCAACTACTGCTAAACTGGTTTACAAAACATACAACTGCTTTGAAATTACTGGATTTCTCTTTTTGCTTCATGCCCTCTCAATATTTAAAGGGTATACGTCTAATATTTTTCAGTGTCTTAGGAATTTGGGGGTTTAAAAGTGATTGGATCTCAATGATAGTCTTGCAGGAGGTCAATGACAATGCTCACAGGGTGCTTACTAAATCTTTAGTGTTTCCACCTCTTCACAGATTATTTTGAGAGGAGAACATTTATGCCTAAAGCCACTTACTCATAATAAAGAGTAGCACCGTTTACGCATGTCATTTTTACATATGTGCAACTATTTAATATTCTGCCCTACCCTTCTAGGTAATACATACTTTGCAGCTTTTAGATGCTTCATTTTATCACATTTAATTGTTCTTACATTCCTTTCTAGCCACATCATATTTAATTTTTGTCCTTATTTTTATTTCAGTAAGTGTGATTTTCTCCCTGTATCACCATCACCTCTAACATCCCACAATAAGCAGCACATGGTTCTAATCTCTTTCCATTTCTTTCCATGTATTCCTTCAAAGGTTGTCTTTTAAAAGTTGAATATATTTGGTGCAATGTGTAATAGCTTCACATAATTTTCTTCTTTGATGGTACCATTACCACAGGATACCAGATGTTCAGTACTTACCTCTTAATCATCTTATTTAGGGCTTATGTCTTAGAACTAATTGATATAATCTTTGGTCTGAGTATTTGCTTCCAACACTGGGAGGACACAATACTATATTACCTCAACATACACTCATGCAATATTTAGTAATTGCTTATAAGAACAGATATTAGAACATCTGACCCCCAAAACGAAGTCTGCAGGAGCTGCTTTCCCCATACATTCCTCAATCTTTTTCCTATGGACTACAAGTGCTTAATACTATGCATGTTGAAGAACTACCTTCTTAAACTAGGGGAAGCAAGTTTTTGTCAGGTAGGAGAAACATGCATGCAAGAAAAGATATTACTTGACAGTCCTTAGTGATATCTTCTTTCCAATATAAATTTTTCTCTTCTAGCACCTCATAGCTGTTAGCAGAAATTACATAACCTGTGAATTGAAATTCCAGTGATGGAATTACTTGTCTGCTGTCCAAAAAATATTTAAAAAAAAAAAATAAAGGTAATTTAAAACTTTTCTGTCAAAAAAATATTTCTCAAAATAAGGGACATTTGTAACCAGCATATTGCTTATATCCTGATCTGCTAAGTGCATGCTGCTGTTATCACACTACAACACTACAGAAAGCCTTCTTTCCAGAAAGTATCAATATCTGTCTAGATAGCCTGGGAAAGACACACTTAGCGAGACACAAATGGATCCTACAGCTCACAGGTCATTAAGACCAAAGGTGATCACCTTCTCTTCCAAGAGTTGCAGTGAATTTTTAGACTAGCACTCCACAGAAGCATGAATGTTATGGATTAAAATAACATTACAGTCTGAAGCAGCTTTAAAGAGTTAAAAGTAAGCTCAGCAGTGCTGTTTTTACATTACCATGTGAGCATAAAACACTGTTTTAACTTCTGAGGAAAGGCAGTGGAGAGAAGAGCTTATCTTCAAATGTAGGAGAGAACGTCTGTCTCTAGAGACACGGCTGTTTCATCTAAAGCCATACAAAAAACACTGTGTACCAGTCAGTTCCACTTAGTTTTAAAATGAAGATGGGTAAGCAGATTTATATTACAAACTGGTACTGAACCTGGTATCTTGAAAACCTGGCATCCCTTCCTTGCCAAGCTCTCTCTACCCTCAGTTAGCTGTGAGCTGATCTACCAGTCCTTAGGTTTTGTCCTACCTTCTATTATTGTTTTGAATGGCATTGATACAGGAGCACACACTGTGGAAGCTTCCAAGAAAACTTTTGAGATATATAGTCAGTAAAAATAATAAAGCTTTCATTGTTTGCTTTAACATCTGACACACTGCAACCAAACCATGACATTCCTGTGGAAAACAAAGGTATGTCAGCTGCAAACTCGGTTGTCTGTGACATAGGAACCTACCTAGGGTTTGCTTTTGGGATCACATTTTCTATGGGACTTTTTCAGTACAGCATTTAACATTTTACAGTCTGTAATATAATGATTCCTATACACTTACTGTTTCGTGCTAAGCTCTCAGCTAGCACGCAGTGTGCTTATTAAAAAAGGCACAACAACATAACCTCTTGTAGTCAAGAGCATGGCTCCCAGAGCCAGCAATTAGTTGTGCAAAAACAGCACAAAAAAGCCCAGAGTTTCTCCTATAAAGTGACGACAGCCATGTGGCATATTGCATGGTGTCCAATCCAGGTAAGATAGGTGGATTGACAGGGCCTTTGCAGAGGCCTTACCAAGCCAAGATTCCAAACCCTGAATTGCAAGAAAGGAGGCCACTCTCAAAAAAGCAGTGGATGGAAAATGTAACTGATGATCTTACATACTGGTTTTCCATTAGGGAAAAAAAAAGAATATATTTTCAGCAGACAAATTGTAAGTTAGATATTTGAAATAACTTTGAAAATAAGCACTTAAAAACCCTGCCAGAATAAGCTATGGAATCCCTTTACTAATAAGCTATAAGAATAGGAGTTTTGTTTCAGCTTCAGTTCAAAGAGATGAATCAGATTATCTCAGGAGATCACTTCCAATCAAGCAGATCTATGATTCTGTGAACTATTTATATTTCTAAAAGAAGCCTGTGTTAATGCTTGCTGTTACTGTGAATTCAGTAATTGAAGAAAATCTGTCAAGAAGCTCTGCTCTTGAACAACAGACAGCCAAGTCTTAAAAGCAAGAAGTTCTGAAGTTTCCAATCAGAATTCAGAAATATATTTAGCTTCAAGTATTCAAGTGAATAGTAAAAGATTACCCAGAAGTAAAAGTTTTGGAATAACTAGCAAAGAAAGCAATTTTTAAAATATTTTTTCTTAAAAATCTATTCAAATAGCTTTCCTATTAGTATAAATAAAATAGTATTTATATTTATAGTGGTATTTATATTTATAGATATGACAATACTTCTCAATTATCTGTTTCTACAGCTGTCAAGATGATAGTCCTTATTTTCATAAACTGGCACTAGTTTAAAAAGGACAATTTCTTTGGCCTGGAAAGATTGTTTCACTCAGAGCCCGTCTTCTGGTTACAAAAGATGAACATGGGTTTGAATTCAGTGATCTTTGTATCTTATTGCTCCTTTAAAAAAAAAAAAAATTAGAAGGCAGTTCATTTCTGAAATAAATTACCAACAACTAGATTTTTTCTATTTCAAGATTGTGCATTTCTAACATTATGCTAAACATTAAGTTCCCTGGTGTACATTTACTGCTGGTATCTGAGACAGTATCAACAATCACAAATATATTTTATAAAATACTATCTTAGCTGTATGAATTCTTTCAGGAATTATTCTTGAAGATGTCTTTTGCTACAACATGCTTAAAAAGTAATCATTATTATTTTCTTTTCTCAGGTATTTGAGACTGTTTCCCAAGTGTTAAGCATCCATCCTGATGACACAGTTTTTGTGGCTGTGGATGTTGTCTGCCTAGACTCTAGTAAAGCCTTTGACACTATTCCCCACAGCATTTTCCTGGAGAAACTGTCTGCTTGTGGCTTTGACAGCTGTACACCTCCCCTAGGGTAAAAAAAAAAAAAAAAAAAGGCTGAGTGGCCAGGCCCAAAGTGTTGTGATGAATGGAGTTCAATCCAGCTGGCAGACAGTCACAAGTAGTGTTCCCTAAATGATCCTGACACTATTACTGGTGTTTCTAAACAGCTTAGCTTCTATTCAACACCCATAAAGAGAATTTGTCAGGTGGTGTGAACTGACAGCATCACTGAAACCAGTATGCTTTACAAGTCTACAAGCTGAAGGCCTAATCCTTCATTATCCAAGTGACTTGTTAGTAGCATTTTACACACATTGTATGGTTCTGAATCATTATTTTCCACATATTACGACACTCCCAAGTCAATGGTTTCCAGCTATTCTAATGCTCTAACTTCATGACTGTTCTTCCACATTTGATCCCAAGTTACTCAAACATGCACAAAACTAACATCTGGTTTTGCAGTTTAGAATCTGCACATCAAGTCCACCCTGATTTATATACTATGTAACTTTACTGCAGATACCTGAGACCTAAGTCTGCTGCAGTTTCTACTAATATAAATGATCTTGCCAGATCATTCACATGCAGATTCTTCAACAGTTTAAACAGGCACTGTCAAGGCTTCTAAACTTCATGTCCTACTATCCTCATCTTTACCCTGCACAGTTGTAATTTTAAGTATTTAGACCTTCTGGGATGGATTATTCAGATTCAATTCTTCTTTGTAGTAATAACAGATCAGTATCATTTAATGACACATTTCTATCCTGTATATCTGAAGCTATCAATACCATTCTCTTGGGATGAGGTTTTTGTTCATCACTTTCGGCTAAGTAAAATAATTGATTTGGCCTAAAGTACTAGTAAGTCATAAGTGGGCCTCTAAAGACTGCCTCACAAACCCTACATAAAGGGCCATGCCTGACACAAGCCTGAAAACGGGACAGGTTTTTCAACAACAGGACTGCAACTGGTAGAGCTGTGGTGAATTGGGCAGTGCTGCTGGCCTGTAGGCAGAGACAGATTGCACTAATTTAGATAGCTCTTGGGGGCTTTCAAAAATATGCTGTGGGCCACTCTATGAGTGTGAGTTATGAGCTGCAGCTCTTTGAAGAACAGTGTTGAATTTCACCTTGACATATACACTCTGCAGCCTGATATATATCATTTTGACAGGGTCACTTCTTTCACATCAGAGCTCTGTTGCTCAAGTCAGTGAATTCAGAGCTCGTTCAAGTTAGTATCTGGGGCTAGTCCCTAATTTTCTGAATTCAGCAGGCATGTCTAATATACTTCAAGCTCTTATTCAGATTTGTATCCTTTTATGTCTTACACATCCTTGTTATATTTTTATGTTTCAACCACATGGTAAATTATCTATTTTAAAGAAAAATCCTACAATGGATTTATTTCTTAGATTGTACAAATGACACAGTTGTAGCAGGTGAATATTCAGGACTAGATATTAAACAAGCCTCAGTAGGAAGAAAAAAAAGAGGATGAGAAACAAGTCTTTCCCTGATACATTACACCAGCTTCCTTCTGCATGGTTTAGCTTTTCATTTCTCCCTCCTTCCAGTTGGTGGGGTTTTGTTTGTTTGTTTACTTTTTTATTTTATTTCCTCATTTCTTTCTCTCCTTTCTTGTATGATGCTTAAACACTGATAGTTTTTCTTTTATATAGAACAATATCACAGTCACATTTTCCATCAACCTATTGCCATTGGGATAAGCAGTGATGATATTGTTAATACAGATTTGTCACAATCCAGTACCGAAGGGGCACCAGGTCAGGCTGTTTGTGAGTTTAACTAGGGGGAAAGGACTGAGGCCGAGACGCCCACGTGGCACTCGCCTCCCCGGGGAAAACAGGTTGAAGCCCCTCACCACACTCAATAATCAGTGTTGAGACCAGATATGTATATATATTAGTCCAAAACCAAAAATTTATTCTGGCAACGAAGAAAAAAAAAAAACAAACAAAGGAAAAGGAAAAGGGAAAAGGAAACTGGGAAAGTCTCCGTCCGGAGACTGAGGATTGACAGTCACTTGAATCTGGCGCCTAGGGTAACGCTGCCGGAAGTTCCGGACCCGTTGCCTCCTGGGCATTGGTGTCCGTGGTGCAAGAGTTCAAGGTGTTATGGACAACAGCAGTCACAGTTCCATAATTGCTTGCTCATTATGGACCTGGCACCAAGATTCCCCCAAAGGAAAAAACAGGAGAGCTGCATCCTTGCCTAGCTTGGCCTCCAGAGTGAGAAGTCATAAGAAGAAGATAAGAGGCTCAAAGGCACTTAGTAGCTCAGATAATTCTTGAAGTGAGTCAATAGAACAGAGGTTACACAAGAATATATTGCCTTCTTCCCAACCACCTCCCTAAAGACCTTCCAGGAGAAGGGTGGAAGTGAATGTTTTTCCACAGGCATCACCAATATTTTGCAGATATTTTCATGTCCTGTATCTTACACTCCAGTTCCTTAAAGTTCTGCAGTTGTCCAGTCCCAGATCACTCCTGCAAAAAAAGCCCATGTCTGCATTCCTGGTATTAAGCAGTCTAAACACTTTGTGCATCCAGGAAGGCAAAATCTGAGACTGATGTGTCTGTGCAGAGAGAAGATCTTTGGCACCTTTCACTATTGCAAATCACCCACACCCAGCAAAAACATGAAGTCTAGTTTGCCAGTGTTTCTCCACGGGCAAGAGGTTTGTTTCCCTTACCAGTATTCCAAGACTCATGGGGCTTTGTAAAAGAAAAGACCTACTTTGAGTTTCCATGTTCTCCACAGAAATTGAAAGGCCTGAAACACACCACCAGACACTTAACATTCCAGGATATTGGTTTGTGGAATGTATTATAAGCCAAATGCACTATTTCTCAGCATCTTTTCTTGTGATAAAGTTAATTGAGAATGTACTCAGCTACCAGGATTGATTTTATTAAGGTTTATGTAGACAATTTGCAGCTACTGCTATTGTTATGAATTACTTCTTCTGCTTTACCTCTTACTGATGTATTGTAATTATTTTAGTGTACAAATCAGCTACTAGATGAATATACCAGAGTAAGACTACAGCAACTATTACAAAATTAATAATTTGTGGACTTGCTTTAGCACTGTATATTATCTGTCTGCTACAGTATTGTTTGCTGTTATATTTTCGCTACCAAGATCATAATCTGAAAAATGTCCTGTCCTTTATCCCGCTCCAAGAAATGATTTTTTTTCCAATTAATGTAACTGTTTCTTACCCAGCACAGAAGAAGCTTCACAAAAAGAATAATCATTCACTGAAACTAGAAGTTTACTACTACCTGCAGAATTCCATCCTTTCCAAGTCCAAAATAGTAAAAATACAGTTCAGCATGCAAAGTCTATTCAAATACTCATTTTCCTGGAAAACTGTTATTCCTGCCATTTCTCCAATTGCTGTATATAATTAAAATCTGAGGTAGGAGTAGAGCAAAACCACTCTGATTGTATTTTAATACTCCTCAAATTTTGTCAAACAAGGCGCATTTTTCATTTTTCTCTTCTTTCCTGTCAAATCAGTAATAGATTTGGCCGTAGTCAAAGCACAGAAATATTGGAAATCAGTGTTCTTGGCAAAATTATATTTCTGAATCAGCCCTCAACATCTCTTTACAAGACAATATTCTTTTGCTTCCAGTACTGTATTCTGCCACTTCCAGAGCAGTGGCTTCCTGCTTAATCCATCTCCTGCCATTACATGTATTCAACTCTCTATTTGAACAAGACTTCTATTTATTCTTGTTATTAAATGACTGATTTCCTCCTCCTGGATTTAAAGTACCTTTCAGGACAATTACTAATTTGTAGAGTACATGCTGAGCCTAATGATTTTGATGTCTTAATTTTCATCTTAGATCCTGATTCTCGGTTTCTGCAGTAAGTTGGCTGTGTATGGAAGAAATTCTGAAAAGGTAGGCAAGCTGAGCTAACCCTTCACCCTTAACTTATCACTAATTCACACTAGGAAGCTGTTAAATAGCTAGATTAATTGCATTATTTAACCAAATAACTATAAATTATAATATTTAATTTAGACATAAATAAATAAGCTGCAACAAGCAAAGGTAACAGTGTTTTGCATTGTAATCCTGACAAAATCTGCTATTACTTCTTTTTCCTGTTTATTAGAAGTGTGTGACGACAGCTCTCACCAATTTTTTTCCTGCATTACTGGATTAAATCCCCTATTTCTGCTGTCAGAAAAGGTGCTTTTTACTGCTTGCCCTCAATCAGCTCTTCAGAGGTACTTTCCTCTCTCACCTGAAGACTCTTCCTCATTTTTTTTCATTCATCCACTCTCTGTAGCTATCCCTAGACTTTATTACTAATGTTTGGTCAGGAGGAGTTCAAAGATTTCATCTCTGAGAACAAAAAAAAAAAAAAAAACCACATTATTTTTATCCTTGTTCCCTAATCCGTTTTTCTTTCCAGTCTCTACAAGTCAAAAGTAGGCTTTTAAAATTTAAAAAAGAAAGTATGGCACAAAAAAATAGCACTTCCAGCAGAAACAATCTAACACATTAGAAGTAAATCTAGAAAGACACCAGAGAGAAGCAGCTCATAAACAAGCCTGCTGTACATCCCTTTAAGCTGTCAAGTTTGTCTGTTGTATTTTTTTGCCCTACTTATGGGGTATCCTGTAGCATTCCGACTACAAAACAAGATCCAAACCTACATAAACACAATTTCTTCACAAGAAAAATAAAGGCATTGGAAATCCTGTTCTTTCTCTATACAAACTACTAGAAGTATAGGATGATGTTCATACAGGAGAGAACAGTTTAAAATGCAGAGAAAAGCTGAGCCACAAAGACCACGAATTACTCTACCCCACTTCTACATAACACTACTCTCACACTTCAGGAAATAAATAAGTATCCTGACACTTTACTCTTTTACTGAACTGGGGAAATTAAATAATTTTCCACAGCTGGCCTAACCCTGGTAGCCTGGAAATCTGTGTCCCAAGAGCAGACAGCCATAGGTGTTGCTTCTTTTCACAAAGAAGCAGTTAACCCCTCTCCTGCCAGCTTTCAGACAATTGATAGACTTGTAATCTGAAAGGTAAGAGTACAGTTAAAGCAGAGCCGCATCCTCAATTATATTACTCTAGCTGAGTCAAACAAAACTTATAGAAATCTCATCCCTTATACTGAAGCAAAAAGTTTACCTTTTAGTCATATTTTCTGGCCTTCACAAGCTGCTCATATTCACAGACCCAGGGACTTACTACACTGTCCAACAGATAGTAAATTTGAATTTTATCCTGCCTGCTTTTCACAAGCAAACCCTTAGGACATGCTTCCTCCATTCAGTTTTTTCTTCTCTTTTTCAGTTCTTTTCCACCTTTCCTGACCGAGATTAAGCAGTCTAATTCTTTCTTGTATCTGCTGAGACACTTCTTTAAATTACCTGCTGAAGTATTTCCAGCATAGAGGATTCCCCCTGTTTCTTCCCCCTTGTCTTGAGTTCTCTTCTAGACATGATCTTTTCTTTCTCATCCTTTCCCCTCCCCTTCTGCTCCCCCTGACTCTGAGAAAGACTGTGAAGCTGTAGAGAGAAATCAGTAGAGAGTTTCAGGAGGTGGCCTGGCACACCTTTATGTACACAAGCCCTCTCCTGGCTTGTCAGACCACTGTAAAGCTCTGTGGACTTTTACAAGATGTAAGTCACCTCCGACTTGGATTTCTAAGCAAGTCTGTTGCTTTGGTTAAAAATACTACCTTCCTTTCCTTTGCAAGGTTATAGTATTTAAGCAGCTGTGATTTAGGTCTAGCAGCTGTAATAATTTCTTTTTGCTGAGAGTCCAGAGACACATAGGCAGTTAATTTGGGTGAGAAAGATAGTGCAGATTTCAGGTTCTACATATATTGTCTGCAGTCTTTCTTGTCCTGGTTCAACAGGAGTTCCCATGTGATTTTAGGCCTGTTACAATTTGTGTTTTACTGCATTTCTCCTACAGACCCTGCAAGGTCTGCTAACCCCAAGAATTTCTGTTAATGAGACAGACAATTCACTTGCCATCCCATCCTCTCTGGTCCCTTAGCAGCTTAGCTGCAAAACCCAGTTCTGCTTCATCGAGTAGGGCGGTTTTGAGAGAGAAATAGGAACTAACACACCAAGAGGGTTTTGTTTGGGAAAGAGCAAACATCGAACATTATGCTGGATTTTTCAACACCACGCCCACAAAGAGCCAGGATGTACAAAGAACCTAATAAATAATAATTACTTCTTGCCAAACCCTTGTGCCCTCAAGGAATTACAAGTCTTCAGATACAGTTTTAATTGCTATCCTTCTTCACAACTTGTTATTATACAGAGGAAACCAAGGACTTAAGTTTCCACATACTTGAAAGGAACCATTAAATTCCTATTAGTGTCAATGACAGATGCTCAAGATTTGAAGCCTTGCACTCAACAATAGTTATAAATTCAGATGTCTACTGGAATCAACATCTAATGCACAATACAGATGCTAAGCCTTCAAAGTTCTTTTCTGAGAGGGGAACAGCATTCCTAAACCAGAGACACATCTTACCTTGCAGCTACATGTTAAGTGCCGGGGAAAGTGCAGGGAATGCCACAGCTTGCAGCTAACTGCCTATATCCAGGTCTCTATTATGGAGAAAAGGAGAGAAAATGCCACTGAAGTGTGATCAGTAGATTAACAGCCTGACCTTAGGTGGGCCCTCATGTTCAGTTGCAGGAATATTTAATTCAAAACGGACTCTTCAGCCCAGCAGGAACTTGATTTCCCAGAAAGGAAATCTAGGCATCCTTGGGTTTAGAATCAGGTTAAGTGATGATTTTTTCCACCTGGTTGCACCAATATACCAGTTCTGCTGTAGGCACAGGCACTTGAGTAACTGTATGGTCCAGGCCCTGATGGTTCTGGGGCTAACAGTTTTGATAGACTGAATCAGTTAACTGCCTGTTGCCCACTTGGACATAACCATCCCAAGCATCCTACTTTTGAGTTTCATGTGCCAGCTTGAGTGATTGAGCCATTTCTTTCCACTTTACTCTCCCTACCCAGACAGGTATTTCAGTGGTAAAGTAAATCTCTCTCATAATAAACCTACATATTTATATAAATAATTACTCATTGACACACCCTTAATCAGTGGACAGTCACTCTTTCATTAACTAGCACTGCTAAAAATTACATACTGAATATGCACCATTGACAAGATGGAAAACCCTCTTCACATCCTTTTGTAAGCACGTCAGCTGGCTACAAATGTTTTTCTCATTCAACCTTGACTCGATTTAGAACTTGTTAGTCATCATGGCAATAAAAGAATACAGGTCACAGGAAAGAGAAATTAGGAGGTTCCATATGAAACCGCTCTGTTAGGGTATTTTCCTGGGAAGATTTATGTATCAAGCAAAGATTGATAGTACTTAATTTTGGTGAAGTTGAATGTTTGGGAAAAAATAAAAAGTCAGTATGATAAACGTGAATTTCTTATTATCTGATATCATTTCATCTAGCTGTTTGCCAGAATAGACCAGTGATTGATTGACTAAATGTCTTTTTTAAAGTTACTCTAGTAAAATAAAGTAAACTAAGTTGTTTTGTTTTCCAAAGGCACTGTAAGAAATACCAACAGGAAAACAGACATCTATGGTTCGTTTTCCAGGAGGCTTTTTTGCATTTCCCTGTGTCAGACAGTAAAACTTTTTTACTAGCAAAACAGAACAATACTGATATTTCACAAAGTCCTTGAAGCTTTTAATAAAGCCAGCTTTAAAAGTTAGGCTAGCTTGTGTCACTGTGTATGTAACTGTCTTGCCTTTATTTGCAGTGCATTTAATTTAAAAGAATTCACATGTGATCAGATGCCAGTAGACATTTTTTGGCTTGGAACATGTGTGTAAAGTCTTATTGTGGAAATTTTATTGTTTGTGTTTTCATTTTCACTTATCTAAAACAATTAAAAGTGGGGTGGGTTTTTTTTGAGAACAGGTAGACAAAAATCATGCACCTCTTTCCAGTATAGACTTACTCAGGCAGATACCACAGACCTCTGCAAATAAAAAAAAAGTAACAGAGATGTTCCAGAAAAAAAAAATCTCATTGGCAAGATTAAACACACCTAAATAATTCTTGACAGATACTTCCTTAGTGTATTCTTAACTACCCCCATGGATGGGGACTATATGGCTATAGTCTTCCTGGGAAACCCACTGCAGTGCTTAACCCTTACAGATAGGAAAGGAATTGTTTCTTAATGTCCAATCTATATTTTTTCATGTTGTACTTGACACCCTTTCCTTTTCTCTTAAATACAGTGAATATGGAGATTAATGTGTTCTCTCTCTCTTTGCAGTCCTTTTTAATATGTGAAAATTGTTACTATGTCTCTTCTCAAACTGCAGCCACTGGAAAAACAAAATAGTAAATTTTCCCCATGTGATGCGTTTATCCCACCCATCAACTCATCTTGGATAACTCCCCTGTTCTTTGCTTTGACACAGCTGAGAAGGAAAGTACACAAAACCAGTTTAAGCCAGAAGCAGGGGCTTTTGTAAGGGGGGCAGAATAAGAGCAATCTCACAGCTTTCATGAGACAGCTGACAGGAAGTAAGTTCTGCTGGCTTCAGTAGAGGAGCTATAAAATAACTTGTCCAAACAAAACAAGTTAAGGTTTGTAATCATTTCTCAAAGATCTTGTTTTCTAAACTACTCATTCCTGTTTCCCTTCTCCCAACCAGAAATTTCTTCTCTATAATGCAATCTGGTACCCACACCTGAAGATAATACTGAAACTTCTGTTAAACCTATATTAAAAAGAGTATAAACTATACCACACCCATTACAGTTTGCTATTTTTCTTCCTCCTTGCAACAGAATGACAGACTCAACAAAATTACTGCCAAGCCAGGCATACCCCATCTTCTACATTGCAGCTGATTGCTACTGTCTTAAAAAGCATGAGACTTTGCAATTGCCTTATTTTTTTTTTCCTCCCCTCCTTGTGCAGATCATTTCTAATTCTACTCTTGTCTTCTAATTTGTTTGCAGCCCCTCCCAGTTTGGAGTCAAGCAGTGACTGCTCTGTAGAGTGCTCGGCAATTACGCTTCCCACGCAGCGCTCAGTTCTGCACATCTGACACAACAGGGTTTGCAGACTCATCTTGCTGCTATTAGAGATGGTCCTAATTACATTATGGAGCAGGTAGAATGGAAAGCCAAAGAATTTAATAATCATGAAAATCACACTGTCTTCTCATTCCAAGGGGAGATAGCATGGTCACACTTGAAAACAGGCTGCTCAGTGTGCATTTTTGCCTTGAGAGAGAACATTTAAATCTCTGACCTTCGTGAGCAAGCCCAGCAACAGCATAGTGTGGGGTGGTTTTTGGGTTTTTTTCTGTTTAAAGTAGTTGCGCATATTTCCAGCGTCATTGCAATACTTAGACAACAAAAGTAGCACATAGTGTCATTGTCAGCTTTCAAGTTGTGATATTAGTTTCTGCCAAAAGAGAGATCGCACCTAAATGTAAAAGCAACAAAAAATAGGTTTCAAGGTACCAGTGAATTAAATGATAACAGGTGTTATGACAAAAGCATGAGATAGTATTTATGTTCATTGATACATCAAGAGAATTTTTCACTGAAGAAAATGTTTCAGAAACAAAGATTTAGTGCAAGAACTGAAAATAGAAGCAGTAGCTTTTAAGAGATCACTTTTAAGTCCCAGTTTACTGCAGGGGGGGTGGACTAAACCTTTTGAGGTCCCTTCCAACTCAAAGCATTCTATGATTCTATGACTTTTTCTTCCACAGCCTCATGAGCAAGCAGAAAGAGGCAGGATCTCCAGCACCCTGGCACCCAAGAGGCCAAACTGCATCCTGGGGTGCATCAACAAGGTAGTATTACCTTGCACTAGTATTTTGACTATATTTTTATGTCATTTTAATGAGTGGCCTGGCATTTCTTAGAAGGGGTTACTGTTATTAGCTTAGAATTGGTTTACTGTTATATTTGCATTATCGGATAATAACTAAAGATAATAACTAACTCTCTTAAGCATTTTTCAGCCAGTTTATGCTGTCTACTGCAATGTGTTTTCCTAGATTTCAAAGAATGATTAATTGCTAAATATAACATGTTTTTTCCAACACTGAAAAATGTATTGGTTATTGTATTAAGCAGGTAATTCATGAATATGTCGTTTCAAGTATCCAGTATTCTTGCTTACTATTTCAGGGATCTCACCTACACACATTTGCTTGCCAATGGCTGACCTGTTAATAAGGAGGTCAGCAAGGCTACAAGATTTATTGTTGGCCTATTCTAGATTCATCTCTAAATGAGGCTGTTCTAACGGTCATGACTGAAGAATTAATTAGAATCTAACATTCTTCAAGATAGTTAGGACAAACTATTCAGGAGACATTTTTTATTTTTTAAAATTAATGCAGCTAGAACACGATCACTAGTGACAGATCCTCTTGACTAGATGCTGTGATCTTCTCAGATAGCAGTCATGCATTCAAGAAACACATCCGATACACAACATAAGCAAAGTCTGATAAGTATTTGGAGTCACATCTGTGTGTCAGAAAAGACATTTCATGGACTGGAATTACTTGCAGAAGTGGCCCAGCAACTATAGGCATTGTACACATACACTCGTGCACAGACGCACATATAGAATACCTTTCTGCAGTGCTGTCATCATGCTGTCACATACCACTGTCTCTAGGATCACATCAGTTCACAGCTACAGGATATGAAGTTACGTCAGTCTTATTTTATCTTTTTTTTTTTTTTTTCATTTTGCAAAAGCAAACTTGTCTTTGACTCTTCTTTCAGTCGTCCTTTTCCATCAGAACTTAATCTAAAGAGAAACTTGTAATAATTTAACAAATCGATTTGTTTTATTAACATGAAGTTTTTTTTAAAGTTGTCCTTCAGCCATCTGTTGAATTATTGTACTATTTATAGTAAGTTAAGAACAATAAGACTACAAAGAAACTACTTCTGCATTTCTCCTGCTGACAGTCCCCATATTTTCTTATTCCATTTTGTCGTCCTCTGTCTCAGCAGTAATACACACAAAGATTTATATTCTGCATGGAGTTATTTACTTTCAATCCCCAATATTGTAATGAATTTTTTCCACAAAAACTCCCATCATTCCCAGAAACTTAGAATGCTACTTTGAAGTGGAAAGGAAATGTCGTTCTGTCCATATTCAATCCAAGAAGCAGGAGCTCACTCTCAGTTATAAGACTTGCAGTAAAGAAACAAAAGTTTATTGAGAAAGAAGCAATCTAGGTGAGCTAACTCTTCTGAAAGAGATGAGGAGTGTCTTAAATCAAACTAAAATGACCAATTCTGCCTCAGCCAAACTATTTACTACGCAGAATCCTATGCCACAATAGAAAAACAGTGGAATTTTTTGGTTTCCATTCTCCTCCTGCTTCTCAAATGCCTTCATAAAGTCCAGTTCTTAACTCCCCTGAGATCTAAAGTACTTAGCCTCTGGCTTATACACCAAATACTGTACTTAGAGGCTTGCCCTGCTTTATGCTCTGAGTATTGTCTGTAGCATTCAGTACACTAGTCATCTTCTAGGAAAATATGCCTTTTCATTTAAGTAGGGTGAGAAAAGAGTACTGTCTTAAGCAGACACAAAAGGAGTTTGTTTTGTTTTTGTGTTTTGTGGTTTGTTGGGTTTTTTTGTTTGTTTTGGTTTTTTTTAAATGACCATAATCTATTTTCTTGCCATTGCAGTTGCCAGAACTCTTAATCATATGCCAGTTTTCTTACAAAGGGAAGCCTGGCACCTTTTTCTCTTTCACAGCCTGATGACTTTTTTGACATCTGTGCAAAGTGCTAGTAATTCTGGTTTTGTCTCCCTCAGTCCTCAAATTCTTCCTGTATTTTACAGCATTGCCCTACTTTTTGCAGGCATATGTTACAGTTTTCATTCGATAATGTTGCCTTAAAGAACAAAAGTCTTAGGAGACTTGTTCACATCAACTCTGTACATGCTGACGTCAAGACTGTGTAAAATAAGGAGATAAATGTACTTCGGTTTTGTGCTCTTGACACAGCACTTGCAGTTTTATGGACTTTCCAGTTCTAGTAGGAAACAGGAACACATCTCTTTACTTATTGCAACCAGACAAGGACAGTGCATAAGAGAAGATTTTCACTAGAAAAAATGTCAGCCCAAGGACTAATTTCTGTTGAATGTCAAATGAAGATGGATGCCCAAATGCTATTTTGTGCTACTGAAAGTATTTCCACTTGTTAATACCCATATTTTAAGTAGAAAATCTCTTTCTCTCCACCTAGACCTATGTGCCTGTATGCACATAATTATAGATTTGAGTAAATTCATGTTCTTAATATGTTAAAACTAGACACGGAAAGTGAGTTGAATAGTAAGAAACATAACCTAAATCTCTCTGGCCACTGGGTGTCAATGTTGATGCATATTACATCAAGAAATAAGAAATTTATAGGCAAGAGAAAATAAATGTTTTTAAGTATGTAGCATAAATGGATTATCTAGGTTGACTGGGAAGATTTGATTATTTCTTCTCTCCTACAGAATTTTTCTCTTACAGTAATTGCCTAATACCTACATATCAGTATTTCCTGTACTTAATATATTTGTGACAATTCCGTTATTGAAGTTGTTTCTTACCTAATTTGTGTTTCAGCTGTATCAAAAATTTCACTGAATGCAGAAAAGAAATTTGTTTACAAGGACAATAGAATTATTTTTTTTTTAAAAGCAAAAACTAGAAACCCTTTGGAAGACCTATTTGAAGACTTTGAAATATACACAGATTTTATTGATGCTCCACCAGAGAACTGCAAAGCTCTTTAGCATTCATGTTGCTAGTATCTTCAAAAGGAGCTATCTAGGCCTACTGATTTCTAAGACAACGAGGAATCTTTGCTTACTGTGGTGCACATTGCTGTGCTATATTTAATGCCTCTGTTCACACATATTTCTGCAGTCACCAAAACAGTAGTTTTACTTTGAAATTGCTTAAGTTAAAACATAACTATGCTGCTATAGTCTTCAGAAATAAGTTTGCAAGAACTAAATCAATACAGTTCTCAATAATTCCTTAATTAAGGAATTATTTCATTTTTAACACTGAAATGACAAAGATGTTGATTGCTGTTGTCTTCAAATATTGAAGCATTATCTTTATAACAAACACTGACATTATTGAACATAAAAATTCACAAATAGGATTTTTTTTTCTCTCCCACCACTTTTGAGAAACATTTGTAAACACCCTCACCCACGCTAAAATCCACAGGAAGCTATGTTCTTGCTCTTAAACAAGAATTCATGATTAAAAGGATCTGTTGATAAAGCACAATAGCCTTTTGATAAGATTACACTTCTTAAACAGTGAAGGTCCAAACAACAGATTGGCAGCTTAAAACAGCATCTACATTTAGCCTGTCTCCAGGGCTAAGCTACAGCAGTTGCTCTATCACCCAGTGACCCTTCCCCAGCCAGCAAGGGGGAATCAGGAAAAAGAGACTCATGCATTGAAAGGAAAACAGATTTAATGAAACAGCCAAATAAATGCCAATATAAACAAAGCTATACTCACTCCAGCAAACGTACAAGTGGCCACAACAAACAGGAAAGCAGTCCTTAGAAGCAAGAAGAGGAGCACAATCCAGAAAGCGACAAGAAATCCCCTCACCCTCCAAAACTTCCCCCTTTACACTGAGTGTAGAGCTGATGGGATGGGGTATGAGATACACCTGGGAGCCAGCTCGGCTCAGCTGCCCTGCCTGACTCCAAACTGCTAATGAGCTGCAGACCACGGCAGGCCTTCGAAACCAGGACAAAGAGTTTTAAACTTTTATCTTCCTTTTATCTTCCCCTCCCTTTTTCCTTATTGCTGTAGTTGCCCACTATAGCAACAGTATTTAAACCCAGTCAGGGTCACATCCATGCAGCTTCATGGCTTTTATCATATAATCACAGTGTTCCTGATGTGAATTTATAATTTAAGCTAAGCACTCTCTGTTCAACTTGGAATACAAATGGACACCCCAGATGCCAATTATAAGTACCCACCTGGAGATCATCAAGAATGAGAAGGATCTGTTAAGAATAGTTTTTTAGGCTCCCATTTTCCTATTCTATTATCAAAGACATCACAGTAGAAATTTTAGAGTGGACACTTGATAATCAAAAGCAATGGTCCATTGCTAGTTTCAAAGATTTGGAGCAATTAAATAAGCATCCTCAGCACCCTCCTCATCAATATCCAGTCTACAGTAGGAAATTGACAGTTCAACCAGGTGGCAGAATCACTGCATCATATATGCATGTTAACTGGAGAGAGTGCTGAGCTCATTTTTTATATATGTATTTTATACCATCTGAGTATATGAAAAACTCAGAACTGTGTACCTTTGGGCCTCTGGTATATTAGCCATAAATTGAAGAAAAGGAAATTTCAAGTTAGTTATAGCAGTGCTGGTGCTTTCCGGGAGCGAGTCCATATATCCCACATTACAACCTACTTTTCCCAAATATGTCTCCAAAAGCAGCAAAGTGAAGTTTCACCATTTACGTGCAAAAGAAGGCCATCAGAACTGCACCTTCTACAAATGTCTCCAGCAATAGTGGAGTTCAGAACCACATTCAACTGCCCAGTGGAGAAGAACAGCTGCACTGGGATACTTTTGACTAGATTTATGACGCTGACATAGCAAAGAGTGAATGGGACAGCTAAGAGTAGAAAGAGACAGCAGACTTGAGAGACAAATATAAAAGATTCATCTGGCCGTGGGCTAGTGGAGAAGCAGGAACTCCACTTGTTCTCTCTCGTCAGACAAGAGAGAGCAGATCAAATTCCCATCCCCTCATGGGTGCACTAATCTCAGTTGATGGGCAACAGTTCGGTCTCATTGTTTCTTAGTTTCACAGTTACATGCACAATGTTGGATTTATGACTGGAACAGTTTTCAGATGGGAAATGCAAATACCTACATCCAGTGAAAGGCATATTCACCCATGAACTGTCTGTGCTTTGATCCAAACAGCAGCCACACCCCTAAGTTAGGCAATCAAGCCACTTTTACAGTGCAATGGAAAAGTTGAAGAGGTGCTGCAGCATAGCAACATTTCCCCCAAAAGCTTTAAATTGCATTTTAGCAGAAGTCAACTTTTCTGGCTTTTCATCTCAGTGTAGAAGACCTAATGCTACTTCATTAGCTCATCTGGCACAAGCAGAGAACCATCTCCCAGTAACCTCCTACTGGGACTTGGCCCATGATGGCCTGACCTCAATACTCTTTTAATTACAATTAAATTTGATCTTGTTAATATGCTTGGAAACTACTCTAATTCTTTTTATTTACAAATAAAAAGGAGGTAGTAAATGTAAAATACTGTTGAATTATTCTGTTTTAACTCAGGAAATTAGGATTTCTTTTCTCGAAATTAATTTAGATCCACTAAGTAACAGCTTGTTTATGACATCTGTTTAGTCTGGGACCTTTTATATTTCTAAAGGCAATAAAGTGTCAGTAAAAGTCAGCAGGATATTAGTTGGTCAAGACCTCCAGTGCCTCTAAAATGACATCTAAATAAGCCTCACTTATGTTTTTTATCAAGACACTGTTACACAGTGCTTTGTGCAGCTTCTGCAACATTAAGAACTTATTCTTACATTAGTAGTTAAATTGATCTCAGTGGGAGTATGTGTATGGATAAGTGCTAATCAGAAAGTACAGAAGTTGTTTAATTTGTTCTTAATTAAAGTAAAAGGGGGGAAAAAAACACAGTAGAGATAAGGTGAAATTGATGTGCACTCTGCAATTTTTGGAATTCACCAATTCTAGCTCTGCATTTTTCTCTTCATTTGCATCTAATTAAGCTATTCCACTCTTTTAATTGAAAACAAAATAGATTAATATAATCTTTGAAATTTCTTGGAAGATAATTTATTCAGTTTACCTGATCTTTAAGATCCTGAGCTATAGTTACAGAGAAAACCTATTAGATAAAAAGACATTCAAAGTAAGGTATCATTACCAGAGTTCCTGCCTTGAATTGAAATGTCACCTATAAAATAATTCTTAAGCACAGTTTACTATACTGAACTATATTTTGCAGAGGTTTATGATGAGTTATATAAAAAATAAAGTGAAGATTTAGCATATTTAATATTCCATTCAACAACAGAAAAATAAAGTATAAAGCAGCTAATTTAGATGTTAGGAGACTAATTAGTGAAATAATTCTAAAGCTGGCTATGGATCTGGGGAAGCTGGCATCTTTATCCAGACAGCATGGCTTTTCCCAAAGAAAAAGAGAGGGAAAAAAACTAACTAAATACACGGGCTGCAAATTTCACAGGGACTTCTTCCGAATAGTCTGCCTTTATTATTGCTTTTCAATACAAAACCTTTAGTTGTTTAGAGCTACTCATTCCATTGCAGTAAAGATTACTATTGTCAGCTCTGTCACCTTATCTCTCTTACTTATTCCTAATACTGTTCTGGCATCATTTAGTTAAGGCCTGTTCTTGTATGAATTAATTTAGGTCACACTCTTCCCAGTGCTGCATCTTATAATAGAAGGATAAACTGGCAGTAACTGACCTGTACTCCTTTCAGTAATTAGAATTAATTAAGTTTTCCGCTTAAGACACATATAGTAGTTGGGATTGTATGTATAAGAAAAGAACCAGAAATAAAATAACACCTAGACCTACACTGTCCTTTCCATTCTCCAACCACTCACTACAACTGAGGTCCTTTAGAAGGTCTTTATGGCTCCAAAATTAATGGTGTCAAGAATTCTGGACTGGATATCTTAATACAGTTAGTGTCAAAAGACATGCCTTGCAATGCAGACCTGTCCTTGGTGTCAGGGAAGGAGCCTCCAATAGAAATGGCACCTGGGAAACGTGTTTCTCTTATAACAAATCACCTTTCTGTATCTATTCTGAAATTCCTACATTGCCATCAGAAATCTAGGTAGCAATGACTGGGTCACACTCAGCCCACAGTTCAGAGTGGAACATACTTGTGCTTTAGGGTCCGGTATCCTATGAATCAGGGACTTTTCAAGGCATGTTGTAGCTGTTTATTTGAGTTTGAGTGAAAACTGAACTACAGAGTTAGTCTGAGATTCTGATCCCAGTGCACGTTAAATGTTTGCTCACTACAAAAAGCATTATATTACATGCCACAGGTGTAGGATTGTTTAAAAGAGATTTAAGGCTGTAAATATACACTGCTTACGCTCACAATGATAAGAACCAGTCAAAAGAAAGTGAGCTGGTAATGAAGTGAATGGAAATAGAAAAAGTGAACAGTGAAACCTTACATAAGTCTTGTAAAGAGGAAACAGACCTAAAAATACATTTGCACAAATATTTTCAAACATGCATTCCTTTAAAATTAGGCATCTCTTTAAATAGATGTCTCATCAGTTTGATTTGGAAGCACAATCAGTTCCTGATGATCCTATTGAAATTGATGTCAGACTTGTGGATGCACAGCACCTCTCAAAATCAGGTCATCCATTTGAGAAGAAAAAATACGGATCTGAGTTACTAAAATCAGACTCTCATATTTGCAAATATTGACTGAAGCTACTTGCATAGATGTCTTTTATAACACACTTCAGACTCCTTCTGTGTACTCAACAAAAGAGAGGAGTTGTAACAGAATTCTGCTCTTCTCCTGTGGAGAAAATGAGTTACCACAGGCACCAAGTATGAATGTTCGGTGCTTGACTGCAGTGTTCATTGTTGATTGTTCAAATGTGCTTGAAACCAGGAGAGTTCTCTGACTACTTTGTATTTGTAAGCATTTCTGTATGTAGCTCTCCTCTAAGGCTACTTCAGGCTTGAAAACCATTTTGCTAGGAAATGTAGGACTGTCTCTTCTCAAAATCATTTACCATCCTATTTACATGTATTGTAACTGCCCAATGAAAATCTTTACATGGTTCTCCAGTTCTGTTACTCATAATTTTTTATACTAACGAAGACATAGATAAAGCTGAATTGCCACAAAGAGAGAATGTTATCTCATTTCTTGATAACATTTTCATCCTAGACAGACATAGTTCCAAGTAATCGCAGCAGCTCTGAGGCACAATACTGGCCACACTCTGTCTCACTGCCAAGATGAGACACAGCTACAGACCAGCCCTTCTCTTCCACACTCATCTTGGACTGCAGAAAAGGAAGAAGAGTGGCAAAACATAAACAATTAAATTTGCTGCACCCTCTAAACTTTTCCACCATGCACAAAACTGGGCATCAGGACCCTGAGATATAGAATATAACTGCCTTTGCCCAAACACTGCTACTAAATGTATTTCAGTGCAGTATGTTTCCCCTTAAAAACACATTCTGAAGAGTATTGTGTTACTAATGCAAGAAGTTGTTTCTCTTGATCTGACACAAGTGAATAATTTCAAAACAGTAAATGTATAGTGTTGTAGAAACCCTTATATTAAAACAAAACCTCAGAATTGAAAATGTAATAGGGCAAACAGATACGCTCAGCAAATTATGGCTTTCGTAAGCTTTGCTGGATCTCCAAGTCAAACTGCTTATTTTATGGACAGCAGAGAAGCCCCTTTTGCAAATTCCTGATTATCATTCAGGTCTCTCTTTTTTTCAGGAGCAAAATTATAATTGTGTCATCATTATTCAGTGGAAATTCATTTTCTCTAACATTGCATTCAGTTCCTTGAAATAAATCCTTGGGAAGACTTTCAAGGGCAGTGTTTCTGTAATGCAAAAGTTCATTTTTTCTTCTTTTTATAACCTTCCAGAGGTAGTGTCTGTAAGATTCTACAGGACCATGAATATACTAAGACCCATATATAGATATACAGTTCAACACTTTCATTGAGAGTTCCCTAAGTGATTAAATCTGTAAAAACAATAAAGACAAATAATTTAGTGATTTTATCTTTCCATGCCTTTCTGTAGTACTTTTTCTTCATAGTAACTGGATAATCTTGCTGGCTGTGGGTAGTCTCAGTTATCTCCCCATGTAAGAGTGCAGCACCTAGTTAGTCAAAATGCTTACATACCTCAGTCAGAGTTCTTTCCAAAAAGACCCCAGGTCTAGACTTCAGTAGTCTTTTTTTTAAGAAAGGACATAGTCATTGTAATTTAGATTCTCCACTGACTTTCATGAAAGACAATAATAGATATCAAAAGCTGCAGTTTAGTGCTCTGTCCCTGTCTCATGTTGTGCAGCTAAGGCAGTTTATCCAAGGATCTACATGAATGGGCAAGTGGTAGCAAGACTGGAGAGACTGCTGTATGGACTCCTAGACTGAGATTCAGCTCACCTAACTGCATTTTGGCAACAGAGCAGTCTGGGCTCCCGTCAGCGGAGTTCAGAGGGTGAAACATCACTCCCTGAAAATAATCTTGTACCTCTAGTTAGCTTGGAAACTGTCTTAACTCCACTGAGTGAGCAAGCTGTTCTGTACTGACTGTAACAGGAGCCTGGGTGTGTAAATTACATAAAAACTACATTTTAGGCAACAAAATTTAGGAACAGTGAATCCCTTTAATGCCGAGTGAGCTAAATCCTATGCCAGATGCCAAACCCCAATATTTATACCATGTTCCTAGCTGTGTTGCTTTGTTTTGCTTAGTAGCCTATGGATTCTCATTATAATTACCCACACATGGAGAGGCAAAATATGTGTTGGAAGCCCAAAACAGTGGAAAATTACATAGCTTGATATTGGTCATGAAGACCTGGTGACAAGAGCAGACACAGAAACCAGGTGAGGAGCTGGAGGTTTGTGCTGTGAAGCAGGGTGAAAGCCACACAGTACCGTTCTTCAGCTTTTCAGAGAAGTTATACAAAACTATTAAGAAATGTTTTGTGCAGCTCCTAAGGCTGACCACAAGGAACCATGGCTTGATCACAGCCCCACCCACGCACTTTGTACAATAGTAGATAACAAGCTATAAATATTACCCTGATTTTATAACTATCTTGAGGATGAGAATTCAACACCAAATTGTAGGGACAGATCGATGGGTTTGTCCTCCTCCAAGTGCTTCCCTGGGAGATCAAGCTTGTGATTCCAATTGTATTTTAGAACTATATAGCTATTCTGCAGTTCAGAGCATTTATCCCTGGCAATCTTAAAGAATCCGTACATGTAGTATAAAAGCAAACTGTGTGATTCATGCACCCAACTGCTTCTTTTGAATGCAGCTAGACCTACAGCACACAGGGTCTTTGTGCATCTGGCATCAGGCCTATAGTCACAGCAATAATTGGCCTGTTTATTTGGAGATATGTCCAGCTGCTCCTAGCCCCTCTAATCTCTCAGCACTGGCTAGAATATGAGGAGATTAATCTTTTACCAAATTTATCCATCATTACATGCAACAACATGGCACACAAGAGTTTCAGCGATCATATCTTCGGTATGCAAGCATACTGCAAACCTTGGTGTGAAACCCATCTTCCATCCCCTGCAGTATGTCCCATACACAACTGCTCTTCTATGCCATGCTTCCACTCTGAAGGACCTCAGTGTACTGTGAAGAGGAAAAATAGCTACATTTCCCCCCTGTCCCAGTTCCCAAATGTTAACTCACATTTAAGCTGTAGTATCCCATCCATCCCTGGATGGATGACTGCCTTATTAAGTGAATAAAGACAAACCATTTTGTGTGCAGTCCTCCTTACTCCACTAATTTTTCTGGCTCCATAAACCACAAACTTTGTGTTGTAATGCCTTGCACAAGCAGAGGGATGTGTCCTCTGCTAATACAAAGATTCAAGTACTATAATAACAACACATTAATTTTCTCCTCTCCAGGAAAGTGCAGAAGCCTATAGCTAAGATTCTTCTCTTAAATCTCAGATATTCTGCTGCATTAAACAACAAGTAACTAGTAAACAATTTCATTTGACCTTTCTTTGCATCCCATACTTTTTTGGATTAAACATTCTTTTCTTGATTGTACTTTCTTTAATCCAAATGCTTTGAAAATATTGAAACACAAGACAGAGAATATTTTAATACACCATAAAGCCCAATGCTACTTTATTTCTTACTACAAAACGATAACTCTCTTATCAGAGAACTGACTCTTCCCATATGGCAAAGAGACTACTCGGAATATACCCATCAAAATACTGAATCTTACTGAAAAAGATCAAAACCCATGTAGTCAAGTCAGCAGCAATAGTAATATATGATCCTAGTGTATTTGGAAGCAATTTTGTAATTATCTTTTATTTTCCAGTAAGAACACTAGTCTAGTAATTGTTCAACAGGTTCATAATTAAGCCTACACATTTTCCAGAAAGTCCACATTTCTCCCCATGTGAAACATTAGCAATTCACCCGAATCTTTGACTAAGCACCAAACTTTACATCATTTTAATAGAGAGATAAATCTTAAAGCCATGTTCCTACAATCTACAATTTCTGTTTGTCACATAAATGAGTGAGTACGGAGTTCTGCAGCTACTATTAACTATAGTTGGGTTTAGATGAAAATTTCAGTTAAGAAATTTATTCATGGCCAGATGGCATTATTGCCATTATATTAATAGTGTTAAGTACCGATCTATTAAAACTGAGTGTCAACCAATACAGCTTTACAAAAGGGAAAAGGCAACTTTGAGTCCATTTATGTCATATAGTCATCTACAGCATTAAACGGAAAGAGCAATAAAAACAGTGGCTAAACATTCCAATAAACTTTGAACAGTGACTTTTAAATTCATCCCCAGCCTCATAGCTTCACACAGTCCATTCAGCTCCAAGGTCTCACAGGCTACTACAAAGCATACATACATCTGTGTTTCATGAACCAAAGAGAAAAATATAATTCAGAGGAATATGAAGAAGTACTTGTATGACAATAGAGGCAATATAAGTGGCTTACCAAAACAGAGACCATGACAAAAACCAGAACAGTTTTTACACTTCTTTTAACAGAACATTTTCCTCCTAAACAATATGGTAAGCTCGGATGACTGCTGCCTAACTGTGTAGATAAGAAAGAATACAGAGAGGTGCATAAGAGGGAGCAACCCTATGTTGACATGGTGGTACACAAGACAAACACATGGTCTTTCCTTATCTCCATAAGTCTCTGATTTCTTATTTTTTATAATAATATTAAAAAATTTTATTTTTATACTACAATATGACCAAAGAATGGTAACAAACAGGTCTCAAATTATCGCTGTTAACATTGTGCTTGTAGGACATTGTTTTGCCAATGACCAGGCCCAACAAGAATGATAGCACCAGCAGGGAGATGAACCAATACACAGACTGTATTGTAGACAGAAACGTTACGATATGAATGACCACTGGGGGTACAAACAGGTCAACAAGCTCATACATGATCGACCTCACCCCCAACGATCCCACAAATGACATGACCCGGCCCACAACAGGTGGTATCCCACAAAAGATGTGACTCGGCCCACAACAGGTGGTACAAACAGTGAACCAAGGTTGCCCATAATTGGCATGGGAAACAGCCAGACCAGACAGTTAAACACATAAGAGAAAGGTGCCCACATAGTGGCTCTCACCCAATCAACCCGCATTTGCAAAGGCCTAAACAGACCAGCTCCAGGAGAGTCAGGAGGTCTGCCCTGAACCAGGAAGCTCTGGGGAGTGCACTCCACAGAGCAGAAGCTCCTGACTCCCTGCAAGTGGTCCCAGCTTTTATCCCCAAGCAGACACCTGACCTTTGTCAACTCAATGCGGGACCCCTGGGGCTCATTTCCCTTATGGCTCTCCCTGCAGGGCCGGCCGCACCCTGGGGGGAAGCTATAAGGCAAACTCACCACCTCTTTATGAAGGGCTGTGGCAATCACCCATATGTCAACATTAATTTGGGGCTCGGGGTTCAAACCCCAGCATTTCAGACATCTGTAGTCATGTGTCATCTGTGCAATAACTTACATGTTCTTCTATATTTGGATGTGGTAGTATTTGACAGATTTCTCCTCCAAACATGCTGCCAGTTGTTTTCCCCAGTTCCCTTCACATCTTTCTCCAGAACTATGCTTGGTTAGTTTTCAAATTATAATTTCTATGCAGCAGGTGATACACAGTCATGAGGCTATTTGATGTTCAAGTGCAGCAGTAGCTTGCGCCAATGCTGGCCAGGACAGAAAGGCTGCAATATAAAGATATTTTGTTGACCAATTTCTCCCACATGGAGAACAGCCCTGATACTTCTGGTAGGAGATTTAAGAAAATGCCTTGTGCATATTCATTTGGTACTCCACGTGTGATATGGTATTCTATCCGCATAACACCTGAAATATAGAGTTCAAAAACCACTATAGATAGATAAAATTGTTTGCACCATTTATTTACTTCAGTTACTGCCTAGACAAATTCTTGTGCTTCTTCCTGCAATAGCTGTTCTTTAAGTACACCTTTCCAATTGTTACACTACTCTGGAAACAGCACCTGCCCACCACCTAAACACCAGGAAGACTGTTCTAGACAGCTACTGGAAATTTTACAATGTCGTGTCTGGTATTTTTAATTTCTTTCAAGCAGCTGTCAATGAGCATTTTCGTTCGAGAGGACTAAACAGTATCATGAGCCTTTTCACACAGAGGGAAGATGGATTCAGGGAAAATTGTTCACTGCAGTGAACTCTGAATACTAAAAGCTCTCAGTTAAAAATATTTTCGTGACTAAGCAACATCAGGTTCTGAAGTGGAAGGGAATGGTTGGATTTTGTATGACTTCTTTTCTTTCTTCCAGATAGCAGCTATGTTAAGACTGAAAACTATTTTTGTGAGAGACCATATTTTTAAAAATTGTTATCTTTAAAATATGAAAATTACAAGAAAAGGTATTTTGCACCAGTTGTCCATTACCTTAAAAGACTTGCTCATTCACTATCACCACTCAAAACTGTGTTATTTTTTAATTCTGAAATGTGTTGAAAATGTTAGGTTGTTGAAATAACCTCAAGGCATTTTATTCACAAGTGCTTTAGTTAATATTTATTATTGCAATTCAAATTTTGCCACTTGATACCGACTCTCATCTCTCCAGGGAGAATTTTTCATATTTTAAAAATATCTTTATTTTTTTAGGAAAAAAAAAGAAATTGAGCAAATAATATATTACTGACAAACAGTATGACTGTAAAACTTTCAATTATTCTTTACATTTTCTCCAGCAGAGAAGTTTTCAGAGAAAAGACATCGTGGTTTCATTATTAGAAGTATTGTTGCTGGTGATAAATATGCAAGTTGATTTGGTAGAAAGGAAAATATGGCTAAACCATTCCAAAGCTAGCTGATAAGAAGAGAATTGAGCATACAGAATTTCAGCAGCAAGTAGAAGTCCTAGTTACAGACCAAAACTGTCTTACATACCTTGCTGCAAGAAAAGAATAAGACTTCTACTGTAGAGAGTTAGTAGGAAACAGAAAGGAAGAATGCAGATCTTTTTGCAGAGTGCTTCATAAGCTAAGGTTTTCAGCTTTAGTCAGGTCAAAAAGAGAAGTCAAGCACAGAATAATCAAGCAAAATGGTGATATTTATGAAATGACACAGCTAGAATCAGCAACAAGAGATGATCAGACTATTTTATGTAATCGTAGAATGTAAACAAGGTTAAAGAGTAGATTGCTCTCCTTAGAAATATGATGGTAAATTAAATGCAGCATACTTATAAAATGACTGCTTTATGCTAGTGACGATGTAAGAAGAGGAACACTCATATTTTTGCTGAAGGACCTACCTTCAGAAAAGATACACAAAGACATGCATTCCCTCTCAGTCAAACATCTAAAGCACAAGGATAATTTAACACTAATAGGGTCTGCCACATTTTAGTGTTTATTCACATTGTAAAGTTTATTAGGATTTTAGTAGCAAGTATCTTCTCCTTCCGAATGGAACATAAAATTACACTACTTAGGTATATCTTTCATGAAACATTTATAGTGTACTATTTGGTTTGTGATTAATTTTCAGTAAAGTTCCTTTAAAATCAAATAGTTTGTTTTCTGCTGGAACTGGCTCCTCTAGTTCCCAGCTCATGTCTGCAGGTCAACAAGTGTCTGGTGCCAGCTGGCTTTGTACTAGGTCTTTGCAGAGTGTACTAGGTCTTTGCAAGAGTGCACTTCTTGCATTTGTATGAGAAATGAAGGAATTTTTGTATGACAATGTCAGCATGAACTTTGCCTTATTTTGGTGTGATTAAGTTACATCATTTGAGACCAAGCAATGTTGCCTATTCAGTTTGTTCATCATTTGTTCAAAGTTAACAACTACACAAACAAGATATTTCAGCAAACAAAACTTCACTATGAAACCCCTGCTTCTGCTGTCCAGGTTTAACACCTATCATGGAAAGAATAAAAGTCAAAAGCCCCAGAAACACCAAGATTTTGATGGCTTTTCCAGCAGGGCCCAAGGTCCTTCTGCTATAAATCCCTGCCACACATTGGATTTTTTCATCTGCAGGCTGAAGTTATTTGTGGCCAGGTAATAGCCATTTGTTCTTGTGCCAGTGTTATCCTCAATCTCTTCATGCTTAACATCAAGCTTCTATAAAAAGCACGTACATTCCTGGAAATGCCTTAACTCTATTCACTCTTGTATCGTATTTGCCTTTAGCAGAGCTTCACATGGTTTCCAATCAAATGCTTGAGATTTGTTTACAAGTAAAAGCGAAGTTATCTTCTGCTTCTGTATACAAGTTTAAAAATTTATTTTGTTCATCTGGTGCCTTGAAGAGCATCATGCTCTGGTTATAATGTCATATCAAAACTAACTCACTGCTATGTGGATATACTCTTCTTTGATTTAGTAACTATCTCACTTCGGCAAGAAGCACCAAAAGTAGTTTCCTTTTACACTATGCTTGCTTTAGCTTATTTTTTATTTATTCAACTTTAATAAAATCTACAAAAGGATACCGTGAGATATAGTGCTTTCAAAGAGCACTATAGACCAGAGCCCCTATTGAACATAAGCATGCACAATTAGGAACCTATTTTATCTCCTTTAAAATTAGTCTTACAATTCTCACAAAATCGTATACTGCAGCTGTCCATAATGTACCTGCTCCTGTGGAAAAATAAAAAAAAGGAGGGCTTTTACTCACCAGCAATTTGAAGGGATTAAAAAAATAAGGGAAAAATATTTAACAGGAGAAATTATTTATGTTTGGGTTTCCCCCACAGGAAGAAAGGCAGTATTAAATTACTTCTATGATGAAAGTTTCCAGGAAGTGATCAACTCGTTTCCTTGAACTTGATGAAAACTAGAAGCCCACTCAAGTCTTGCAATAGCTCGTGGGAAGATAAAATTTTACTAGTAAATATCTCAATTATTATTCTGAGGTATTGTTCTACTGATGCCCTTCTATTCTACTAACAATAAACTGGTTTCCATGCATGGTGCACAATCATTCTGTTGCTCAGTCATAACCACTGAGGCTCAGGAACAGTTGTGAGGCATTAAGACCACATGAAGCTGAGATCTTGGAATCCAGTCTAACTGACATGTATGCATGTAGAAGCTTTCATTTCAAAGTATTTCAGATCCAAGCTTTTATTTTCATATTGCCTAAAAGTGTCAAGTAAACACAATCCTATTTTTTCAGTGCAGAGATATACTCTAAGACTGTGAATTCTCTAAAAATAAAGCAAGCTATATTTAAAACAAAATCAAAAGATTCAGTTACATTTTAGAACATCACAAACAAACTTTTCACATCTATCAGCACTGACATAAAGTTCCCAAGAACAAACTGAATAAGCACCGAAGAGCTAAGAGAGAGAAAAGCTAATACTAATATTTTAGAGAACTGAAAAAAATTATTATAAGACTTAAACTTTGACTTTCTTGTTTTCCCTTTGTGATATTTCTAAGCCTCATAAATCATGATCCCTAGATAAAAAAAGTAACTATATACATGCTTTTTGTATGATTTTTCATTGATGGAACGATTGCAAGGAAATACTGTATCTTTTAAAGATGCATTCTTTATGCTTCATCTAAAAAGCAAAAGCAATGTGCAAATGCCTTTTTTCATACTTTATGATTATTTATTCTCTGATTTCAGTATATTTTTTACTGATGCAGATACCTTTTCATTGTTTTGAAAGGTCACCAATTCTTTTGCTTTCCAGACTTCAACACAAGGAAGAAAAAGTAATCTGAAATTTTCATCAGGTTTGGTTCAAAGTTTTAATTTCTTCTTGCAATTAGAAATAAGTCTGAACTCAGGAAATAAGATACATAAATAAAAAAAATAAATACATATATTCAACTTAAATCCAAATTAAGGTTCAGGTCCTGTACTTGTCCACAAACCTTTTCATCCCATGTAAGAACACATTAATTACCAGCATCTTTTGTTCATAAGGTAAACTCCCACTTTTTCCACAATGAACAGGAGGGAAGATTTTTATTGTCTACTGAAGTGTACAGTGGCAAGAATTCACCTCATTTCAGAGAAAAGCTGCCATTGACTTTTTCTGTATAGGCCTTCCCAATGTATTCTCTTTTGGCAGTAGAAAATCAATCATCCTTTCATGCACAAATATCAGAGACTGCAGTCACCCTGAGCCTGAGTTTGCTTAGCTTTATAGCCTGTTTTTTCATTTCAACATGCTTACAGTCAGAGTCTAATTTAGCTCTTTCCTGCAGATTACTGAAATATTTTTCCTTAATAGACCTTTTCACTTATAATATTACTGAGTACCCTAAAAAAAAAAGGCAAACAGATTAAACTTTGTTCTTCATTGTTTGACAAGGAATGTCATAATCTGGGGAAAAAAATATTGCACCTCAAAATGTTCTGAGCATACTAAATCCATGCAAAAAGATTCAGCAGAATCATGCAAAGGCCAGGGAAAGCAGGGCATCTACTCCGAGTGCCGACTTAAGGAACATGAGCTACAGAAAAAAAGAAAACAAACAAACAAACCCCTCTGGATTTTACAGATGGCTCCTGTTGCTACCCAGGAACAACGAATTGAGGCTCATAGTGACACAGAAGAAAGGAAGTAGCATGGGCATGAGGGACTCCTTGTCACCTGAAGGGAAGCCTAAGGAGGGAGACAAATGCACAGGGAAGAAAGGGTGCCCTGGCATCAAATAAGCACATAGTGGCTCTGGCTGTGCTTTGATATTACAGGCGGTACAGATTGCTATCATCCAGCAACTCTCAGCTTTGAATTTGTTCTACAGAGTCATAAATCTGTTTCCATGGGTTAATTTCTTTTCAGCATATAGTCTTTCAAATATACAGCATATCTAAAGTGCAAGATTGCCTGTACTCTCTGACATACAGCTGTGCTAAAGCAGTAAGACAAAAATTCAACTAAGCTGAAGGACAACAGAATTGATGGTTACTTGATGGTTGTCACACAAAATCACCAAAAATTAAGAATATAAAAAAAAAAAAATTAAGAAAATCACCCAAAATTAAGAACACATATTCCAAACATACCAACAGGCGTTGGTATCGTTACCACACCTTGCTGTCATATAAATAATTACTTTCACAATAGTAGGGGAGAATTCATCCTACAATCATAACTTTAGTCAATTACTTTAGATCATAATAAATCAAAATTTACAAATACAGAACCACTAGAACAAATTATCTTATTCAAATGCCACCCTCCTACTCAGCTGTTCCACACTCTGCTTTGTATTCCAAGTTTCAACTCTTTATTTGAATGGCAAAATAATACAATTTTTTAAAATTGCATTAGCCTTAAGAGCCCATGAGAAAGTGAGCCAACACTTCTCTCAACAAGTATTGGCAGGCTTATGAACTGTGTGGCAGCCACTGAAAATAAATAAGAGCAGCTCCACTGAAGTTGGTAATGTCCAATGATTTATACCCAATGAGGACCTGAACTGGATTACATATTGCAAAGACATTTTTGTCCTTAATTATAGTTATGCCACCTCACTGCATAATGAATTTCTACAGGTGCAGCTTAGGGTCTAACTGAGCTTAAAGAATATTTATGGATGGTGATGAGGCATGAAAAAGCAAGGATATCGTTCGATTTTCATTTCCACCTGAGCTTTCGCTTAAAATATGAATGCTCCTCTTCTAACTTGAACTCTTGTAGTAGAACTTTGGGGAATCTTCCACTGAAACAATGAACTTCATCACTGGAAACCTAGCCCTGCATGTGTTTAATATGAACGTGTGCTTTTCACTTGTTTTCAAATATATTTCTAAGCAGGTATCTCAAATCAGTCTTAAGAAACTCAATTACTTTACATTTGCGTAGAAAAACATCACAATAAGAAGTATTAAACCCAGAGAAGACTGAAAAGATGATGTGGAACTGTACAGAACCACATTTGTCAGGGAAAGCAAACATGCCTGCAACATCCTGAATAAGTGCAGTGATTAAGTTTACTACCATTATTATGTTCATCCATGTTCAATTAGAATTCATACTGAAACAAATGAAGTGGAAGGCTTCTGGCATTATCAGAAATAAAGTATTACAGGTGAAGAGGACAGAGAGCCTCCTCAAAGAGAGACTAGCAGAGGAAGATCAAAAGAACCCTGGGTGTCTGCTGGAAGGCCCAGCACACAGGAGGAAGATAGCTATGTAAGCTAAAAAAAAAAAAAAGTAGGAGCAATAAAAAATGCTTATTAACTAAAATAAACTTAGCCTGGAAAACTGGAAGACGTTTTAACGTGGAAGTTCTAGAAGTGCATTCCTATAGGATTAGCTAAGGAGAAAAAGCTTTGCTGCCTTTAAAATCTGTAACAGGATTACATTATGCTATGTCTGTGGAAATAGAGGATTGTATTAGATAGGCAGAAAAACCCATTAGCTTAATGCTTCTAATTCATTAAAAATTCTAAAGGTACCTGAATTTTTGAAGTGAAATAAGTGGAGAATGAATGGCAGAGGTACCAAGTCCAAGAGTCAGAGTAATTTTTTTTTTTTTTTTTTTTTTTTTTTTTTATTGTGGACTACAGATAGAGTAAAAACTGTACTTTTTTTTTTAATATACTATTTAAAAAGATTACCCGAGACTATATTTGTACTTACAAATAATGACAGAAATATCTACTGAGTCAAAAATCAATATTTCATTACAGAACTACAGAGAAGAATCTAATTTAAATGTATAATGACTTGACCTCCCTATGATCTAGGACTAGAAATCTAGGAGGAAAATACCTTACTGTGGTAATTCCAGTACATCTTTCAAAACACATCATTTGTGGATACTACCGAAGCAATTGTTTCTAACAGGAAAGGTTACAGTCATTTCTTCTCTCATTATAGCCACAGATGGAAAGGACAGACATCAGCAACAAGAATGCATAAAAAAAGGTATGAAAACACAGCAATATGCATCATATTTGGTATGCAGCTTTGACTTCCTCTTATACCAACTGGACTCTTTATTCATTATTCATTCCTTTTATGGACCTAATTATAATGGGCTTAACGAGACAGAAAATAGCATACTTTAGTGATGCACAGTCTCAACCAGAAAACCACAGTTTCTCCTGGCTGTGCTGTATGATGCTGCACAAAGTACTGTGTCATTTTATTCTTCTAAATACCCAACTGCAAGATGGAGATAAGGGCACTGAGATACAAACTGTGAGATCAATAGATACAAAGCACATCCTAAGAGCAAAACATATTTACTTGCTTATACTCATGGAGTTCTTCTATGGTATTTGGATCTTCCACAGTACTTTGGGGTGAACCAGACTTAGCTTTTGCTCTGAAAATATCCTAAACAAATTTCAGCTGTTTATAGTAATAAACTATATACTGTTTAAAGTAATAAATTATATGGGAAGATGATGGCTTAATAACTCAGTTTGAAACACTGCAAATGCACCATAACTGAGGAGAAATCTATGGCAGTCCAACTACTGTAAGGCCATTGACATTATAAAGACATTATCAGCAGGATGCTTCACCCAATAGCTAACACTTCTAACAAACAGGACTACAGCTGCAATTGGAGCAAATTTCCAAGTGGTGACTTGAATGTTCTCATGCCATCCAAGACCAGAATGGCAGCTCTGCCTTCTGGGTCTGTCTAGCCAATGTTTTTTCTAGCATATAAGATGCATCTTTTGAGGATTCAGTTGGTTAAGATCTGCATTCTTCATTCATGTCTGCCTTCCTGCTCAATTCTTAGGCAGAATGTTTTCTGCATACACTTTTTCTTGTGCTTTCTCTTATTTATTTTGCAATACTACTGTGCTTTACTTCTGCTGCACCTAAGTCATGGTTTGTAAGCCAGCAGCTGAAATAACTATTGGATTGTTTGGCATAGCTCTCACTAGGAACACTTAAGACTATAGTTTGGTAAGGAAGATGCCCTGCGAGCTAGACAATGGAAACACTGCAGAAACAAAATTCACAGAGAAAGCTTGTATCAAAAAAGCACCTAAACCACACCACTAACTGCCCCAATTTTACATGGTTCAAATACTGAAATATACTTTGTCTGTAGTCCTTTTACAGACAAGTAAATATATGTTGGCCTGTTTGACTGTCAGCTGGTTGGATACGTGTTTGAAAACAGACCTCATATTTTTAAAACATGAACTTGAGTTAAAATTTTCTGCTCATAATTAATTTGCATATATATATGCAGTATGTAGCACTTGAAAAATGTATTGTCTGCATTGTGATTCAAATTCCACTGCTGTTCCCTCCTGAAATGTTCTGATGCAGCTAAGTCAGTTTCTAATTTGCTTTAGCAAAATTTAAAAAAAAAAAAAAAAAATGAAAAGTCTTTACCAGGAGGCAATGGAATGGAATGTTAGAAAACAATTTTATAAAAATTCTCCTAAATTTTTGTTCAATATTTTAAAGAAAACCTATTTTACAACCAACAATCACTTAATTAGAAACTACAGCAAAGCAAAAGTTTTGCTGTACAATATGAAAACTTTGTACTGCTTGTGCCTATGGTTCCTACTGATAATAATTGGGCTACGTGGGCAACAATAAAGATTTCGGCACATTAGCTAATTCTAAAACAATATCCCAAGGGTGAAAGCTTTGTACCATTAAATATAATGGAATATTCTTAATGACTTTGATATGGATAATTCTCTGTCCAGAATATACATGTCATTAGGATATGTACATGGATACGTACAAAATGGATAATTTTTGTCTCATCCAGTCTTCTTTACTATATGCATTTGAATACTGGTACATTAAATATAGGAAAAAAATGGTCAAACTTATCAGCAAATTTCAGGGGTTTGTGAGAATTTTGTGATGGATTATGTTCTAAATGGGCTACACCATTCTGACAAAAGGCAAAACTTTGGTAGGATATGTTAATATTAGCAATGCTTCATTTTCAAAAAAGGAATTAGGGAAGAAGCATTCTATTTTTCCATAGAAGGGAAAAATCCTTGTGCTGCACCTCTAAGCCACCTAGGCAAATTTCTCCTACATAGAAAAAGTAATTTTCAGTATTAATATATTAAATATTAAAATAATATCATATTGAAAATAAATATATCTATAAATACATAATCTTCAATAGAAAATCAATATAATTAGAAAATTTTGTAAAAGTACAAAACCAAGTAGAATTCTTCTTGTTTTATTAAGCTGAAAGATTTTTAGCAATTCTGAATTTTATTTCATTCTGGAAATGTATTGTTTTATTCAGTTTTGGAAAACTGCAGAAAATACAGGTTTTCTTCCAAAACACAGAATTCCATTCTTGACTTACAAGTTTGAGCAATTACCAGCAACTATCTCCATATTACTTTGTGCATACTGCTTTTAAAATGTGCTGCCCAAATGTTTGGATTCTGTTTGTTTGTTTATTTTTATTGGTATCTGATCAGCTGAAACATCCATAAGGTTTGCTTTGGAAATATCCACTGAACTTGTCTTCAAAAATAATAGGGGCCAGCAGATATTTACTCAGTTGATTTTAAGAAATGTTTATGAATCAGAAACACTGGCATTTCTTACATTACTGGGTGCCTGACTTAGCACAATCTGTCATTGGTAAAAAACAGAAGAGTGAAATCCCCTTGGTGTTCTTTGCAACAGGGGCAGATGGCTCCCATCTCCCTGAAGAAGTTTTATTTTGCTTCCCTTCTCTCAATAGGAAAACTTGGTAACACTGCGACAAAAACATACTACACAGAATAACAAGTTCAGGCACTTTATGAGAAGCTCACATATTGTTTTAAAGTAGTGCAGTACTTTCTCGGGAACTGAAGCGTTTATTGGATTATAAAATGCCTGGAATGACACCAGGACATACATATCCAAAATATTTACAAGGGAATGAAACCAAGTAAAAAAACCTAAACAGAAATTCCATGGACATATATGTAGCCTGATCTAAGACATGTACATACATGTAAAAAGAAGTGCTGAAATCTTTGAATCTTTCAGTTTTCTACTGCAGTTTTCTGACTATAGAATATCTCATACTTTCATTAACATAGATGAAAACTCCCTTTTGAAGGAGTCCCACTTAACAATTCAGGACCTGTCATTTATACAGTGCTGACTAATCTTTACAAAGATTTTTTCGAAAATTCCTTCTGATTTTTCTGTCTAAATTTCTCAACGGAAAGCACAGCTGAAGCTGTGCTCTTCCTTCTGTACTAACAGTACTATCTCATCAAAACTCCAAGTAATTTTTTCAGTGTATAATTAGAGCTTGATTGTGATACTTCATCTTTTGTCCCCTAGACAAGTCATTAGCTGTTGGGAGGTTTTTGGGGGTTGGATATTTTTGTTTGTTTGTTTGGAGGGGGTGGGAGGGGGAAGGTTTTGCATTTCCCTCCACCTCCTCCTTTCCACAGACTTTTCCATAATTGTTTGCCTTTCAAAATGTTACAGTCCACCTTCAAGGAGAACTTCAAAAACCTGATCATAGCAGTGGCTGAAGTGATGCAGAGATCCCCTTGAGCTATCCACAGGGTTCTATCAGCAACCTTAGTGTCAGTTCTCTCCAGACACTTGTTACAAAGCTTTAGTCAACCCACACAAGTTCAAAGGGAAAAAAGCCCTCTACAGAAGATGATGTTTATTTAGGGAAAACGCACTCCTTTGTCACACTGGAACCCAAATTTTCAGAAGCACATATATTCCATTAGGAGAGTTTTGTTCTGCTATAATTTTTTGGAGCATACACACCACAGCCATACTTCTTCATTTCTACATGGAGAAATTATATAAGGGCCACAGGGAGAATGTTGTGGAGTGAAAGAGAAAAAAAAACAAACAAAAGCCCAAGTAGATGCTCTTAATCTATTTTATGATTTAATCTGTTTGTTTAAACTTCTCAATGAATCATGGTTAAGGGATAAGGTATTTGCAAACTCTTAGGAAGAGGCTCAGTAATTTGTTTCCAGTATGGTGCAGAATTACAGGTCACAGTAGCAGGGCCTAAATCAAAGCTACCTTTAACAACTTACAAAGAACAAAGATTGCTCCATAAGCTAATAAATATTATAGAAGACTGAAAGACTTCAGGAAAAAAAAACAACAACAACAGAAAAAAACAAGGCTTTATGAATAATCAGAGCAACAGGCTGAACAAATGAAATTTAACACAGAGAAGTGGACAAGCAAACAAAACTACTTAAGGTAGCAATAGGAAACATGGATTCCCTCCAGACTTAGAAGGAAGATTGCAGTGCATATAAAACTGGAACAAAACTAATAACTGAATATACACTAACATATCAGTCCAAAGATCTTGAGGGCTGGAACCCCTGTCCCACAAGGACAGACAGAGAGTTTGGGTTGTTCGATCTGGAGAATAGAAGGCTCCAGGGAGACTACACTGCAGCCTTCTAGTACCTGAAGGAGACCTACAAGAGAGCTGGGGCCTACAAGAGAGACTCTTTAAAGGGAGTGTAGTGATAGGACAAGGTGTAATGATTTTACACAGAAAGGGGGTAGATTTAGACTAGATATTAGGAAGAAATTCTTCACTGTGAGAGTGGTGAGACACTGGAACAGACTGACCAGAGAAGCTGTGGATGCTCCATCACTGGAGGTGTTCAAGACCAAGTTCGATGGGGCTTTGAGCAACCCAGTCTAGTGGAAGGTGTTCCTGCCCATGGCAGGGAGCTTGGAACTAGATGACCTTTAAGGTCACTTCCAACCCAAACCATTCTATGATCTCTACAAATAGAATTATATAAAAGTAGAGAATAGGCAAGAAAAATAAAAAAAAAAATAGAAATGTACTTTAGAAAATCTATGCTATGTGGACCTAGATTGTCAATAAACACATATGTATTCATCCACCTACCATGAGCTGGAATTTTAATATAAAGTAAGAAGTGTCAATAACACCTTCAATAGTTTCCAGTCAAAGACTTAATAGGTTTTATTCACATTATGATATTTACACTTTGTTAGCTTAATATTCTGAACAGTACATAGTTTTACACAGTATATCTTCTGAACTATAAATAGTAGCTTAAGGATGTAAATTCTATTTTCTAATAGGAGTTCTGAGGGTGATATATTGGATAAAGAACAGGAATGATGCTGACAATAGTACTTGTCGTGCTCAGACTTGCTTATAAGGTCTGATTAGCCCTAAAAAAAAAAAAAAAAAAAAAATCTCTGTTGGCTAAATGTGGAGAAGTTCTGGACAAGTCCTGTGATAGATGGCCAGGAACTGAAGAGAACTTGGCCTCAGAAGAGACTGTGAACAGATGAGATCTCTGGAAAAGAAGGCCGAATGACTTGGAAGATAATTTCAATAGAATGATATGAAAAAAGATGGAGTAACATGGATTATTACAACAAAAATAAATTAAAAGAAGCAGGAGAAGGAATAGACATGAATTCATTTTCTCCTGCAATTTCACTATCTATGCACAATTCATAAAATACTTATAATAATAATGCAATATCATTTAATAATTATGTATTACATGGAAAACATAGACACTCATCTTTTATGAACTGATTTTGTGTCTCTGAAATATATTAAAAATGTCTTAAAACTATCTGAATATATACGACCTCAAGCTAGGAAGGTGGAATTCACTCCTGCAGTTCTATCCAAAGAAATAAACAATTTTGTTCAAAAGATATACACCAGTTTAAAATATATTCAGTATTTAGAGCAGGATTCAAGAACCATCTAGAAGTTAGATTTCTGTTAAAAGCTAGTCATCTTGGCTGCTTCTGTTATCAGCTAAGAAAGGCACTTCCAGATAGTGATTCTTGTGGTATCACTGTGACATCATTCCGTATCCTGTGCTTGCCTTGTATAATGACATCTCTTTTCCCAGGAGCACTGTGCTGGCTCACTGGCTACCTTTATCTGCCTAAAAAACAGGTAAGGGAGGTGAACTGCAAACCTATGGCAAAGAATGTTCTGTCCACATTTGTAGATCTCTTTCCTTATGTAGGTTAACTAACCAAACTTAGGTATAGCTCTTTGGAATCACAATTGTTTGGGTTTGTTTTTGGTAAATTTTACATCAAAAAATGCCACTTCTCAAACATTAAAGTGAAACATACTCCATAAATTCCTGCAACTGCACAAACTCATTTTAAACCTTAATCAATCTGGTATTCAGAGACTCTGAGTCTGCTGTTTATTTTCCATACTTGCTGGACAATCTTCAAAGCAACCTATATTTACTTGATGTCCAGAGACTATATATTCCTTTATTAGAAATATACTGGTTTCTGTGCAAGAAGCCTGAAAAACATACTAACTGCTAGAGTATTTTCTCATCAGTTTCATGGCACAAAGCAAATAAAATTTTTTGCTGTTCTTTCCATACAATAAAATATTAGTACCTATGCCTGCTGACAATCAATGCCTTTATCATAGAACTTAAGGCATGGGATTTTTTTAGTTCAACAGATTTTTCTTTTCCTCCCCAAAGAGAGTAAAATATTTATAGCAAATGTGTAAAGTCTCAAATGTTCAGTCTGGGTTTCTCTACTGATAGTTCCCCAGATGGCTACAGAAAAGAGTAACCCCCTTTCTACTCAGCACTGGGAAGCTTAAGAGACTGAGCCACACCAATGCACACGCCCATGGGAACATACATGGCTCAGCAGCAATAACAAAAAAACACCAAGGCCAAAACTTACAGATTCTGAAGTCACTAATAAACCTTCATAGTGTTTTTCCTCTCTTGGTTATCGGTGTTTTTTTTCCTCAAAAATTTAGAAAATAAAGAAAAGCTACATACATAGAAAAATGAAAAGGACATTTCAATGCCCACACATTTTTTACAAGGATTATTGCATTTTCATTTTCAGATATAAAAGTTCATCTGCCATAGGTTGCAATTCTTACAAACCATGCTACCATATTGCTTCCAGAAACATTGGTTTCAAGAAACTTTGAAAGTCAGGTTTTACGATGACTCCAAAAAGTTTTAATACAAAAAAGATATTTTACAAACCCACAAATACCTGTATTTCTATTTCTAATTAAAACTTGTCTTGTATGTAATACTTCACTATACAAACTCATTTTTAATTGCTATAACGACACATCGAAATACGTGGAATTGGGGTAATCAGAGACAAGTATTTTTCTAAAATTTTATTAATAATTTTAAAATATACCAACAGATGTGCTGAGGGTTTTTTTGCTAAAGTGATGCTGAAAATTTAAAAAAAGAATTAATATATGATTCACACAATCTTCATACTTAATTACATTGGCATTGGTTCATTATAATGGCTGTTTTAAATTATTTACTAGATTCTGAAATGTTAATGTTCACAGCTTAACCCA
>NW_008593454.1:3047-3628 GCF_000691845.1 Merops nubicus | reverse complement strand
GCAGGAATGGTATCTTTAAGGAAGAAGAGAAAACCTTCATATGAGTAATCTGAATACATATTTGAAACAATTCTAAATCTGAAGGGTGAATAGACTAAATCATCTAATGCATTCACACCCCTTCTTCAGCTGAACTTTCCTAGTAGAGGGAACCATCCATCTCCCTCAGGATGACCAAAATTAGGTGCTTCTCTACCAACACAAAGATTATGTCTTTTCTATGAAAGAAATCAGATCACAAATATCTTAGGTGCAGTATTTGGATCAGTAAAGTTTTAGAAAGATAACCGATCTCATCACTTTTTATAAAAGTAGCTTTTCTAGTTTTGTCTGAAATAGGGTAAAAAATACATCAATAGGTAAATGCAGTGGAAAAAGCAACAGGGTGGTAAATGAACACCTATGCAGAGCTTTAAGCTCATTTCACCAGAGATTAGCAGCAACGAGTACACACTACTGGTTAGGCGTTAGTACATGCATTAGCATGTGTAACCTAGTACGATGTGTTGTTGCATCCTGCCCTCATTATTTACATGGTCTCATTATTCACTTGGTCTTTACAACTCCAGTGCAGAGCAGGA
>NW_008593454.1:0-3016 GCF_000691845.1 Merops nubicus | reverse complement strand
TTCTTTTTCTTTTTTTTTTTTTTTTTTTTTTTTTTTTTTTTTATGCACCTGCTTGCTCTCTGCATTGAATAATGGTCTTTTGAGATTCCTGTCCTACAAGCCAATGAATTGGAATGCATCCCACAGAATAAACTCCAAGTATCACTGAACTGATCTTCCTCTTGTACATGAGATGGTAAAGCAGTCCATAAAGAAAATATGCGAAGCCAAAATAAAAGAATGAATTCTGATTCGGAAAGTCACCCTATGCAAATGTTAATTACCATTTGATTATGTTGATTTGGGGGTTTCATAATGAAAGCATCACATTTCTTGCTTAAAGTGTCACACTTTTAAAGGACTGCAGTAAGACAATGCAATCAGAACAGCAGATTTAGTTTACTCAGTCAAGAGTTATAAGCACAACTGTTTCTGATTTCAAAACTTGCCAGAGGGAAAAAGTGGATCAGATTAAAGACAGTGTGCTGTGAACAGCTTTGCAAGTAATATGCTAAAACATCAAGGCACCCATGATCAAAGGGCTGACACTTGCAACAGAGGTCACTGAAACACAAGTATTAACTGTATGAATATTTTAAAGGAACTTCAGTCAAATATTAGTTTGCTATCAGTGATACCAATAATTATGAAATTATCTCACGATAGTATTTATAGAACATGCAAGAGTCCTGTAGAACAATGATATTGTATTTTGTAAAATCCAGGCATTTATTTCATCATGCAATAGATTTTCATAAGTACTTACATTCCTTAGAAACATGAATTTCATTGATTTCAAGTGGTGGTTTTGCTTCTAAATCATTTAAGTGCTTCTGAAAATCTCCCTTTCTGGCATGTTTCTTAAATATGCTGCTTATGCTTTGGATAATTATTTCATCTAAAGAGCTACTGAAGATTATTTTAACATTTATTTTTATAACATCTACCAATGCAGTTGTTTTTATTTGTGCAAAACAACACGATTTACATTACATATTACTCTTTGAAATCTAAGCATACTAGATGTAGAAAGAGTAAAAAATCCTAGGCTGTCATCACAAGACTTTTATTTAACTCAAAGAAATCTGAAATAAAGTGTTACACACAGAAAAACTAAAATCAGGTATTGAGTATTTGATAAAACTATAATTATCAGTAAAATTTCTTTTTTTTTTATGAGCATGTTTGATTCAATGCTCAGTCACGCAGAATCTAAGAACCCGATTATTAAATTTTTGGCAGATTTTATAACAAGCTCCCAAGACTTAATTTCCACTGGCATGTTTAAGAGTCCTTTTTAACCCTAACAGAAAGTTAATTAATTCCCTTAAGAGCTCATTTGTACAGTCCCAAGTACATGTTATAAATAGACATTTGAAGGGAAATTTCTAAATGTTTCACTACAATCCCACTTCACTAGACCATCACATTGCTGAAAATTACACTTGTGCAAAAGTGACCTGAATTCTGTTGATTGTGCAAGAAAAAAAACTAAACAGGTAAATCCCACCACCCTCTAAATAAACCAAACCCCTCCCCAAAAATATACTTAGACAGGGAATATACCAATGAACATGATTTCTTAATGAGGCATTTCTCTTAATTTGGCTCTGTATTTTACCCAATATGTAGCTTAACAGCTTTGTTATTAATCATGTCTTAATGTAAGCACTTTGAAGCTGTTGGTACTCAGTAATGTTCATTACAAATAGTCCCTGTGGGAAACACCAGCTTATTTCATTAAAATTCCTGCCTGCTGTTAATTGCTCTTAGGAAAACATGAACAAATTAACTGTGTTTTAAGAGACAATGCTGTAAATTATATGCTTGTGTGTTTGATTGCTGGGGACTAACAGTGTTGCACTCCTGCTCCACTACACTGTATGATAGTAAGCAGTGATAGCCTGTTTTAACCAATAACACTTGAAGTTACAAAGGTTGAAGAAAGAAGACCATAGTGCTTATCATTCCAGCTGAGACAAAGCATCATTCTGGGGCACTGGCAATTCATTTTTAAGTTTTAATGAATCTCTTGTGTGAAAGAAATGAGAGTTTTTTAGTGGGGATGACTTATGTATGTTAACTGAGCAAATTTAAAGATCCAGGACATTTTTACTGACAGTGGCATAAACAGGCTATGTGAAACCTTGCTGTTGAAATTAAGAAAATTCAGTCATATTTACAACAAATATATGTTAAAAAAAGACAGCTATTTATTGACTTCCTTACAAAACCCTATATGACATTTCTGCTACTTAACTGGGCTTCATCATAAATGCTTAAAGTCCCTTGGAAAATTTGTAGCTGCAATCTAAAAATCTAAAGAAACTGGCTAAAGAGTAATCTGGGAATATATTTACGTGCCATAAAAGAAATAATTATTCTGTTCCCTATTAGCACAATGGAGCCTGAACATCTAATTTGCATATTCAGTGTAACCCTCTGAGTTTTTGGAGAACCAACATTTCAAGTTATCCAGATAGATGTCTGAAAACTGGCAATGTGACTGTCATTAAACTTTTTTATTGTCAGTCACTTGATTTTTAAAAAAAAAAAAAAAAGCACAGTGACGCAACCAAGCAGTGGGATGCTACAAATGCTGGGGATGTTTATTTTAAGAAAGATAAATCACAAAGGAGACACTAAGTATAAACAACGAAGGAAGATTAAACTTCTCTTTGTCTCACAAGATAAGAACAAGAGGACACTCAACTGCAAACTGATCAAAGGTAAAATTTAACACAGAAACAGACTTTAAGAAGCACTGCCATCGAACACATTAATTAGATCCTGTTCTGCCAATGACAAGGCCCAACAAGAATGATACAACCAGCAGGAAGAGAAACTAATAAGTAGACTGCATTGTAAGCAAAAACGTCGTAACGTGAATGACCGCCGGGGGTACAAACAAGTCAACCAACTCGTACATAATTGACGCCACCCCCAACGATCCTAGAAAAGACATGATTCGACCCACAACAGGTGGTATAAACAGTGAACCCAGGTTTCTCATAGTTGGTAAGGGAAACAGCCAGAT
>NW_008593453.1:427-812 GCF_000691845.1 Merops nubicus | reverse complement strand
TTTTTAATTTTTTTTTTTTTTTAATTCACATACGATTGCCAGCATACACCTAGCGTAATACTTAAAACGATTCTTTTACTGCTGGTACCTGTAAGGACAAAGAGTTGAACCACAAACCTTTAGCGGGAGAGAATAGTGATGATAGGTGAATTTAAACAACCTGGGGTAAGTTCAACGGCACGCTGGGGAGAGGAGAAGGGATGTTCGGGGACCCACAAAAATCCCCTGGTGCCTAGAGGAGAACAAAGAAAACTAGGAAATAAAAGACTTTGGGGAGGGAGCCCTGACAGAAGTCTTCGGTACGTGTTGTTTGAATGACCGGGGAGGTAAAGCTGCACCTTGATGTGCGATGGGGCTCGGGAGGGGGAAGGGAGGAAAATGTTTC
>NW_008593453.1:0-311 GCF_000691845.1 Merops nubicus | reverse complement strand
GAGTCACATTTTCATTGCGGAGAGGGGGGTGGTGGGTGAGGAGGAGGATCGAAAGGTCAGTGAAGCAAAACGCCCCCATCTACACCCACGGGCAGCTTCGCGGGGCACGGGCACTGCCTTCCCCCTCCGCTCCGCGGATCTCGCCTTTGTTTTACAAAGAAAAAGGAGAGGGGGGTGGTGGGTGAGGAGGAGGATCGAAAGGTCAGTGAAGCAAAACGCCCCCATCTACACCCACGGGCAGCTTCGCGGGGCACGGGCACTGCCTTCCCCCTCCGCTCCGCGGATCTCGCCTTTGTTTTACAAAGAAAAAG
>NW_008593452.1:2840-3180 GCF_000691845.1 Merops nubicus | reverse complement strand
ACCCCAGGGCCCCCAAGGACCCTACGTGAGTATTAGCGTGGAGGTTTTGGGGTGCTGGCTGCTCCCTGTTTGGCTCTTGGAGGTGCCACTATTCAACCCAGCTCTCTGGGAGACTGCCCCAGTGAAGCCTCATCTGGGCTGCCACGGCCAGTTCTGGGCTCCCCAGTGCAAGAGAGACAGGGAACTACTGGAGAGAGTCCAGCGGAGGGTTCGAAGATGAAAAGGCACCTGGAGCATCTCTGTAACAAGTCTGAGAGCTCTGGGTCTGTTTAGCCTGGGGAAGAGCTTACTGAGAGGGGATCTGATCAATGCTGATCAGATGCTAAAGAGTGGAAGTCCA
>NW_008593452.1:0-2653 GCF_000691845.1 Merops nubicus | reverse complement strand
AGCTGCTGGAGCAGGGGGTTGGATGAGATGATCTCCAGAGGTCCCTCCCAACCCCACCCTGCTGGGATTCTGTGAACCAGAGACACATTTAAAATTAGGGAAGTTTCTAGGTGTTCCACCCATCCATCCACCATCCATCCCATCGTGCCTCCTCCTCCCAGATCAGCATCCCAGCTCTGTGTGCACTCAGCCAGATCACAGCAGTCCCATTCTGCTGCTCTAGAGGCCAAATTCTTCCCTTCCAGTGACATATCTGATGCCTGGCATTGCTGAGCACCTACAGAGGGCTCTGCCTGTGTTCCCACAGAGCTGGAACCAGCAATAGGCAAAGAAAAAAACCCTACTCAGTATTGATTTTATTTACTAGAAACTGTTTTTTCTCTATTTAAAATAAAAATCCCAGCTTGGGCCACTTCACAGAAGCAAGCTGGGCTGTTCTGCAGCCAGCCCAGGGGCCTGCACTCAGTTTTTCATGGGGTTTGCTGAGGGATCTCCCTGAAAGTAAAAATCAGAGATGGGACGAGAAAATGTTTCAGAGCTTCTAAACCTGGCTGAAATTCCCCAAATCCTGGTGGGCCCCGTGGCTGTGACCAGGTCCCTGCTCACCACGGGGTGATGTGTGCCACCTCCACTCTCTCCTAGGGCATCCCAGGGCTGAAGGGTGTGAAAGGAGAGCCTGGACCCAAAGGGCACAAGGTGGGTGACACGTGCAGGGCACCTGAGCCCTGGGCACAGGCTAGAGTGGAGTTTGTTGGGTGCCATCCCTTATTCCCCTCTTCTTGAGCCCTGATCACTGCAGAATCCTTCTCTGGGGGTGGACCACTGTGTCCCTGGGTGCTGGGAGATGGGACCTTTGGGCTTTCTCTCAAACCAGCTCCTTTTGCAGCCTCCTGGAGTTGCCAGGAGCACAGATAGGGTTTAATGCCCTGCTCCCAGCATGTGCCTCCTCCGTGCCACTACTGACGAGCTGATGGGTCCAACCTTGGCCCCAGAAGCCACAAACACCCTCCCAGCCCCATCCCTCAGCCCTGAGGCTGCAATTAAGAGTGACAAGCAGGCAGGGAGCTGCTCACAGCCTTCAGAAGAGCAAAACCCCTCTAAGTATTAAAGCTTTAAATTTATTTGGAACCAATGAGGGATGGCAGAAGGCGAAGCTCAGGGTGTTGAGCAAGGTCAGAGCCTGGGAGGCTGCCAGCAGCTGCTCTGCTGGGATCTCCTCCCCTGCTCCACTGGATTTTGGCACACTAGAAATGTTCTTCCTCTCAAAGGGTCTCCTGGGAGCTTCTGAGGTTTTCTCCAAAGATATTTTAGTCTGGGGTGAAATGCTTCCAGTTGTGCCTCGGTGGCTGAGCAGGGGAGGCAGATGCCCCACCAGCCTCCTCCTCCTCCTCCTCCCCCAGCTCTAGGGGTGCAGTTGGTTTTACCAAATCAAAGGCTGGGGGGGTGCTGGGAATTTCCCATTTCCATCTCCTTGCTGGAGGCCAGGAGATGTTTGGCCTTGGGGAATGTCCCCAGGCCACGTGTCTCCTGCCAGGCTGCAGCACCAAGTGAAACCTCCGTTGCTGAAATACCACCCATGGAGGAACCAGAGCATGGTTCCCCATGCCCACCCACCAGGGCTGCTGTCCTGGGGGGTTTCCACCTTCCTCTTGCCACCCAAGCTCTCCTTGACTCTCTTGCAGGGCGAGAAGGGCAGCGTGGGGGACCTGGGCCAGCAAGGGGACGAGGGCTTCAAGGTGTGTGAGGGGTTTTGCCCTCTTCCTCCCTCCCCTGGGTCCCCTGTCAGCCTGTGTGACACTGCCACCTCTCCTAGGGCAAGCCAGGACCCCACGGTGTCCCCGGGAGGCCGGGGCCCAAGGGACAGCAGGTAAGGGCTGGGTCGAGTGGGGCGGCAGGAACTGAGATAAGGATTTGGGATGAATTCTTCATTTATCCATCAAAAAACCAACCCAGGGCTGGGTGGTGGAAGGACAGAGGCCTGGGGGACACCCTGACCTCCCCTGGTGTCTTTGCAGGGTGACACTGGCCCCCCTGGCCCACGGGGCCACCCTGGCAAGCCCGGGACACCGGTGAGTTCTTCACCCTCCAGGTTTGGGGTTTGCTCCTGGTGCCGTGGGGGTCACGCTGGGCTGGGGCTTCACTCTGCTTGGCTCCCTCCCAGCTGGGTCTCATCCTTCTGGAGATGGAATCTGGGTATCCCAGAGGGATATCCCTTCTGGAGATGGAATCTGGGTATCCCAGAGGGATATCCCTGGAACAGGTTGCCCATCCCTGGAACAGGTTGCCCAGACAGGTCAAAATCAGGCTGGATGATGTAGTTGGAGATGTCCCTGTTTATGGTGGGGGAGGTTGGATAGATGACCTTTGGAGGTCCCATCCAGCCCAGACATTTTAGGATTCCACGATCACTATGCTCAGGCCAAGGTCAAGAGCACCAGCACGAGAACAAACTTTGGTTCCTTGGCTACATCAGCGTTTCTCATGCTACAAAACTATTTACAGACACAGGAGCACCCTCCCCTCCCACCCTCTCCCTGGGGTGCAGGGTGACCCGGGGGGCACCCAGGGGCACGGCTCAGCTCAGCAGCACCTCCCCACGCTGCTTTCCTTCCCTCCTCCTCCTCGGCAGGGGCTCCAAGGCTTCCCAGGGCCA
>NW_008593451.1:489-2433 GCF_000691845.1 Merops nubicus | reverse complement strand
TCCTCCTTCCAGAGCCCCAGCACCACCTCTCTCCCTAACAGGTCACAGAAGGACGGAGAGGGGGGAAAAGGTTTGCTCTCCTGTTTTCACATTTCGGAGTGAAATACCGCTTTTCCCGGCACAACATTTCCTTCCCCCACCTCTACGCTTTCCGTGCTCGATAAAGAAAAATCCCAGCGAGGCCTCTCGGTCGGCCCAAGGCAGACGGGTGGCTTTAGGCAAGGTGGGCACAGCGGCTCTGCGCAGGCGCACCTCTGGCCCGGGCACTTCGGCGTTCGCCAGCCACTGAACGCCGGGGCAGAGCTTGTGTCTCTGCTGCCAGCTTCGCAGAGAAACCGTTTCGGAAGGTGACCATGGCATGAGAACGGGGGACGTTTGCCTCATGGTGAGGGTAGGGGGGTCACTGCAGGCTGCCGAGTCCTGCCTCCATCAACATCAAAATGACACACGGGGCTCTGTCGGCTCGGCTGGCCCCTCTGCGGCGGCATCTTTCGAGGACTGCAAAGAAAATACTGTCTTGCAGTCACTGTAATCCACGGTTTTCATTTACTATTATTCAATCAGGATTTATCTCTGTTTTTTTAGGAGGCTACTTTTCCAGGACTGTTACTCGATACTGATCCATTAAATCATTCCAGCTGAGAGATTAAATGTATGATTTGCAACCAGCTGGATTTCTTAAATAGTGTCTTCGCCTCCCTTCAGAGTATGAGCAGACCCGACGAAAAAAAAACCACTTTGCTTTGGCATGGAAACCCGCACATTTGCCCTAAGATTACCACACGGAGTTCATTCAATGCCAACAGTATTCTCTTCCTTTCTCTTCACCGGATTAGATTTCCCCCAGGCATAAAATGCCTCCCAAAGCGAGATACGATCGAAATGGCAACACATGCCAACAGAGCGGGTAGGCAGCAGGCTTAAGCCTTCTCTCACACTAACACTGCAGCCCCTCTCTGCCTTTCGCAGGGCTGCCCTGGCTCCAGCAAGCCCATGCAAACGGCGGGGCCACGGGGAGGGAGAGCCGGGGAGCCACCGGGCGCTCACCGGGGGCTGGGGTCCCCCCCGCACTGCAGACAAACGCGGGGGCATTTTGTGGCCTCGAAGGGCGGTGGGGGTAAAAAGCAGTCAAGGGGAGCCTGCGCCCTCCGGACACTGCTCCCCGCCCTAACTCCTCGACGTCTGGCCCAGCGGGGCGATGCAGAGGGACGGACCGGCAGCCCCTCCGCCCCCTCCGGGGCACCTCAGGCAGGACCAGGGTCTCCTTGGGGTACAAAGCTTCCCGTGTGGGGCCTCCGGCGAAGGCCAGGCGGGAGGGAGGCAGAAGGTGGGAACGGACAGTGCAGTGGCCCGGTCCTTCCCTCCGCCGGGCTCGGGGGGATTGTTTCAAATTAGTGGCGACGGCAGCAGTGCTCAGGTGAGTATCGTCAAGGCGGCTTTATTTGCCATCGCCCGGCACTAGTCGAGGTAATAAATACACCCGGTTTAGAGTAATTATGGAAGAGTGACTGACCGCCCTCCACCTCCGGAGATCCCCCGCGGGAACGGCATCTCAGGCTGGCAGAACTAATCATCAGCTCTCAAAGTAACAGCGTGTAGGTGGAAAACACCTTCGCTTGCGTTGTGCCGGCCTCGCGCGAAAAAAAAAAAAGAAAAAAAGCCCCTTCTAAACTGAGAGGAGTCTGGGGCTATTCTCCGACCGAAACCACGCCTCAGAGTCACGGTACCGTAGGGGATCTGCCGCACCTATCGAGGACAAGGCACTGATGTTTTTTGGGCATGCTCGGGGAGACGGAGCTCGGTCCCGCAACCCCCGCAGCAGCAGCGCCTGGTGTCAGCATTGCCCCTTGCCTCCGACCGCCTCGTTTCCTCCTAAAATCTCTAGTGATGTGGAATCGTCCACCTTCGGCCCTTTTAATCTGGGAAGGCAGCGAGGCGAGCTGC
>NW_008593451.1:0-479 GCF_000691845.1 Merops nubicus | reverse complement strand
TCAGGGACGGAGCCTCCTTCAACACCAGTCTCTCCACGGCCACCCGTGGGGCCTCTGCCGCCCGGCTCCGCGCCCCGCGCAGCGCTTCGAACACCTCCCTGCCCCATGTCTATTTTCGCTTGATGCCGGGACGTTTCCAAACCGTCCTGACTTTCCAGTTGTTGGTGTTTTTGTTGGGTGTGTGCACGACACGCTCTTAAGAGCGATATCTCAAGCTGTTTCTTAAGTTTTAAATGTCCCCTCCCTTCGTCAGCGCCATCCGCGGCCTCTCTGGCTGCGCAGTGCTGCGGGATGCGGGGTCAGTATCCTCGCCCCGAGCAGCTGCCAGGCTCGTGTTTAACTGACTATCTCATGGTATGGAGAGACATCTACTAGTGCCTGGCCCCGCAGCAGTCTGGGAGCCCCGTCCCTCTGCTCCAGCAACCCCTGTGCCCCCCATGCCTGCAGCCCCGTCCTCCTGCCCAGCTCCTCGAGCTTCG
>NW_008593450.1:0-523 GCF_000691845.1 Merops nubicus | reverse complement strand
AGCTGATCTAATTCTGCACCAAAGCCAACGACTTCTTTTCTTTTCTTTTCTTGTTTTTCAGCTGGGCTGTTCCCTGACCCCCAGCCCTGGTGTTCAGTCAGTCCTAGAGAGCAGAGAAGCTGGGAAGCCCAAGCCCAGGCAGGGCAGGCAAGACCCATCACCCCTGGGGGATCCACATCAGCTGAAACCCCTGGCTAAGGCCCAAGCTGCCTCTCAGCAGCTGAGAACACAACACACCCATTTAATGGGAGCTCCTCTGTAAGAACCTGGAGCTTTTGTCTCTATGCTTGAAACAATACCAGGACATCATCATGCAACTGCCTAATTAGGGGGGCAAAAACCTACTTCTGTTAGCACTCAAAGCCTCTCCTGAGTACATATTGGCCACCTACCCCCCAAGGTCACACAGAGGGTCAGAGTAGAGCCCAGCCATCTCCTATCCCCCTCTGGATCCAAGCATCTCGTTGCTCCTTCACTGTTCAGCAGCACAGCACAAGAGAAAACGTTCCTGGGTTCCCATCTG
>NW_008593449.1:0-549 GCF_000691845.1 Merops nubicus | reverse complement strand
AAGGAGAAAATACTAATCCTTTTATTTTTATATTATTACTTATTCATCTGGGCTGCACAAGCCTAATGGAAACCAGATGGAGGAAAACAGACACAGCCCCGAGCGGCTGGGACAAATTACCCCAAAGAAAGCAAAAAAAAAAAGGAATTCCAGTGGAGGTTGAGGCATGTTGGGGAATTATTGTTGGGAGGTGCTGCCAGGAGGCTGCACCGTGCCCCCCCAAACCCCTTTTGCTCACCGTGGAGCTTGTCTCATCCTGCAAAGGGCCTGGGCTGGAGCCAGGGCTAGGCTGGATCCTGTGGGTATCCCAGGCTCTGTTTGCTTTGGGCTTTTTTTTCTGGGCTTGGGCACTGAGAAATCCCATCCGATGTGGGGCTGTCCCTCATCCCTGTACCTGCACGGTGGCATCTGGGTTCCAAATGCCTCAGGGAAATTTTGTGACTTGGAGAAAAAGAAGAAAAAAACAAGAAAAACTGCACTCAGGGTCTGTTTCCTCAGGTGCTTGCTCAGCTTTGTGGAAACTTTCCTCCTGATGGGAAGCTGTGGGAA
>NW_008593448.1:0-216 GCF_000691845.1 Merops nubicus | reverse complement strand
CTGTCGGGGCCGCTGTGATCATCCCCATCATCATCACCATCATCGTCACCGTCGTCGTCACCGTCATCATCGCCGCCTCCATCCTCCTGCACGCTGCTCTCTGGCGGGGCAGGCCGGGCAGTCACCACCTCGGGCACCTCCTCCTCCTTGGCGCTGACCACCTCTGTGAGGGGACAGGGACAGGCCACCGTCGGCAGGTGACAACGCCGTTCGGGT
>NW_008593447.1:0-25049 GCF_000691845.1 Merops nubicus | reverse complement strand
AAATAAATAAACAAACCACAAAACAAAACAGAAAACCACAACCCAAAAAAACCAACAGTTTGACTTGTGTCTTATGGAAGAAAAATCCCAATATTTTCAACTGAAAATGTTAAAACTTTATTTATAGGAATCACAAGTCACATAATGGCATATAAAATATGGAACTACATGAACTGATTAATAAAACTAATTAAAAAGAAAAATGAATTCTCCATATTAGTTTAAATTCAGGGTAAATCAAGTCTTTTGTTTGCCCTCAGGGTTTTGATGTTTCTCCTCAGAGCTATATGGTATTCATAGAAACTCTTTTTCTCTTTCATTTTGTGATTTTTTGTTGGTGTACTTCTCAGATTTTCAGGGGAAATTAAGCATGTGTCTGAATTTAAACCTCTGAGAACTATTAATGAGGCACCTAAAAATCAGTACAGGTAGGCTTTCAACCACATTAAACAACAAAAATGGCTCACAGAAGTTCTTTGTATGTATTACAGGTCACTGAAGTAATACATTAATACACTGATATAGAACATGCACAGCAAAATACTTCAAAATTCCACGTTATAACTCAAATTGCCATAGATATAACTATAAATATGAAACAAAATGTCCAAAAATATTTTTATCAGAAGATAATTAAAGTAATCCCACATGAGTTTCAGACATTCCAGTTTTTTTGCTTGAATAGAAACTGAGGTTTTACTAAACAAATAAAATTTAAAAAAAATCCAACAAACTCAGTAAGGTTCAGAAGGAGGGCCAAAGCCCATATGTACCTAGGAACTTGGGGTTTGAGGTCTTTCTGTGAGTCTGTATCTGGAAAAAATAAGGAAAAAAAAAACCTTTTTTTTGTCCACTTACTTTAGATTTATTTCCGAAGCTTTTTTCACAGTCAAAGCCTCTAAAGTATATATATTGCATGTATATTGTAAAAAATCAAAGAAACAAAGAAAGAAAGAAACAAAAAAAAACACAAAACCCCAATCTGATTATCTGATTATACAAATATACTTTTGATTAGATCAAATATCATTTTGCAAATGTCTATCAGAGAGTGGATCAGACCATTATAATTCACTATACAGTTGGATGGAACTTTACCTGTCTGAGCAAAACCTTTTCATTATTTTTCCTGTTATTTCATTAGAATGTTGTTCTCAATTATGTAATCACATAATTTTGCATCGCATAACCTCCCGTAGCTGAATCATATGCTGGAGATGTACAGATGAACACCAGGCACATTAGGAACTCTTTTACCAAAATATCACTTTCCCAAAAAAAATACTCTGTCACCCATACCATGCCTGCTTTTTTTTTTTTTTCCCCCTACCATCTGTTGCACTAATAATGCATGATGACTTCCTAGTGCTTTTTTTAAACTACTTATTCAGCATCTACATTCCAGTTATGATCATTGTTGCCTTCTTCCATGCTGCATTGTTACTTTCAAGGGATACTAATGCCTGAGACAACATTTATGTGAGTGGCATTAGTTCCAACACCTTATTTTTTCAGGGTCAAAAGTGTTTAACAAGTATTCTGTTATTAAAGAAAGCAACAGGTAATAAGAAATGGAATTTTTTTTAGAAGAGTAAAATAGAAAAACAGCAGTACGCCTGCTCTGCTGCTCTTTTCTGATGGGCATAGCAAGAGTTTAGGTTGCAATCCATAACGATGCAGTGTTTTCCCATTCAAGGTGACTGCAAATTCAATTCTTCTTGGCAGTACAAATTATTCACCTCTCAAGTTTTTCTTCTGACACTGGAATCAGTTGCACAAGAAAATGTGTCTAGCAGCCTTGAAATGGGAACAGACAAATTGTAAAGAAGAGGCGCAAGGCATCTAAGCGCTTCTGCCACATCTTGCTGACAGATGGGATCTGTAACACCAGTCACCAGTGCTTGTAACTCCAGTGCAGTCAAAGAAAAGGAAACATTCATCAAGCCGTTCATTTCACCTTTCTCAAACAGAAGGCTGTTTACATCATGTCAGCAAATGATTACCCTCTGCTGCTGTTGTGCTACCTATTGGAAAAGGTGAAGAGGTTATGTTTTGAAATCCCATGGAGATGTTGATTAAGGAAACAAAGGAAGCTGGTTCTTAACACCCAAAACCAAAAAAATAGGAAGCAGACATCATCACACTCACATCTCTGACATGAGAAATGGATCCTTCTTGGAGAGAACAATGAATATAATGCACAAACTGTTTACATATATCAAGGGAGAACCAAAGGGTCTAGGCACTTTCCTTTCCAACTGGGTCATGTCTTTAGGTCCATTCTGTGCATTTAGGTCCTTATTCAGCTCTTATCTGAGAGCTGACCTGGGCATGCATCCCAGATTTCCTCTGGCTTTTTCTTAAGGCTTCATTAACTATGCCTAAGAAAACAAAGTTGTGTGGAAGTCTGCAAATGTGTGACTTTGTAAATGAGTCCATATTGGACCATCATTGGAAAAAAATATGAATCCATAAACTGAAAAAGTTTGAGAACTACTGTTTCAGGCATTGAACTTCTACTAGGTTTAAGTTAAAATGTGTTCAGGACTGCTGGGTGTAACCCAGTCTGCAGGGTCTTTCTGTTGTTTCTTTCTGTTACTTAACAACTCAGAAATTTTTGAGACTTGCAGCTAAAGTCTTTGACTCTCAAAGAAGGCACATTAAATTATTCTGCTGTTAAAGACAGAACTTGGCTTATTGGAAAATATCAGGTGCAACTGCACACATAATTATTGTGATGATTTCCATGTTTTACTTTAGTCTAAGCTGTCTTCAAGACTTTTTGTTTGTTTGAACATCTGCATTTCACCAGTCTTAAGAATGGATTTTTCTCCTAAATATTTAGCCTAATATTTGGGCTTGAATAATTGTTTAGAAAATGATTTTATATGTATGTAAAATTGAAAATAGTACGTTCAGATTAAGCAGGATCAACAAGGCTTCACTTCCTGTTCTAAACTGCTATGTAAAAAATTCAAAATTCACACCAGTGTGATGGCTTTACATAACTTTCCTTAAGTTTTTTAAAGTCTAGCAGACAATTAATGCCTTTCCTATCTTTGAAATTAAATTCTATTTTTAAAATCTATAATTACTATTAAAAAAACCCTCATGCATTCTTGTTATAAAGTAATTTAAACTTTAGGATTCCAGGACAATTGATTAGTAAGTGGATATTATATTACATAGATTACTTTCTTCCTCCTTATACGTATTTACCTCTAGTCCATCAAAGACTTCATCCTATCTCAGAGTGGCTAACTTCTACCAAGTACATTACACTGGATTTCTTTTCGTTCAGCTGTGTACATTTTAGTTGAGACTGGTTTCAGCCTTTTTCTCTGTGCTTTATAAAGTGTGTCTGCCTTCCTTCTTATCCTCTGCAAGTCATACACAAGTAACTGATATACCCCGAGTTTTGTCCCAATATCTATTTCCTAACTGCACACTTCAGTTACTCCTACAAAATCAGGTAACACCCAGCACTGAAATTCCCTTATCCTTATTTGTGTCCTACAGCAGAATTTTGGGTTCTGTATTGTTTCAGTTTCCAAACACAGACCCTAAAGAGGCTAACTTGCACATGAAAGCTCCAATATAGTAAGCAAATAAAAAAAAAAAAAAAAAATCTCTGTGAATATGGCAGTGGAATAAAGCTTCCCTGAATGTTTATATTTATAAAACTGCCTCAGTTTTATATTCAGATAAAACAAGCAGTCACATTTTATCCATGCGGTCAACCCAAAAGTTACATTTTGATTTGGAAAAAGAAGAAACTACATCTAATATTTTTCTCTTTAATATGAAAAAATCATGTTATAATTTCCAGGGGGGGGGAGCATCAATGCCTGTAACTGCTGTGTCTGCATATGACATGAGTCCTCTAGATGTTTCTACAATGTTTTTATTCAGAAGACTGTAACCAGAATATACTGTGTTGAGGAAGGTCCCATACTGATGAAACAAAGCTAGTTCTAGAAAAAAACACAGCGTGTAAGATGATCCAGAAATACATGAAGAGAATAAGACTTACATATTTAGGTGATATGCCCAAGATGGAAAATAGAAAATGGAGAGATAAAAGCACTGCCTAGTATGGCACGTAATTCTTTTTCGCCTATGTGGCTGAGCAGCTTCCTCATGTCACAACTGGAGACACTCCTGGTAATTTTGGAGGTAAGAAAAATGGACAGGGTCCTTACTTAATAATTATACTCTCCAAAATGTAAATAATCATAGTCAAATGAACAAGACTATTAGGAGACACTAATGTCAGAGTCAGAATGAAATACCAAAAAATACAGTGTGTTCATGAATTAGCTTCCTGTTATACAAATCTTTCATCCGTCATTTCTGTTACATAATGTATAATTCTGTTATTTAACATAACATATTAAACCAAATACCATGTAAAAAATCTGAACCTTATAACAGCCCATCTGAAATACCTGTAGTATTTCACTGAACATCGTTGTAAACATGGTACACAGAGTGGAACAGGCATGTTAAACATGAAACAGTCTGCTTTTACAGCAGTACTCTAACCTCTGTGAACCACAAAGACTTGGAACAACTGGGAATTGTTTGCAGACAGTTGTCTTGTCATTAATACAATACAACACTACTTTCTTATTACTAACCAATGTTTATATGCTATTCATTTGGCAGTTCTCCTAAACTTTGCTCTGTTTCTGGTTTAAAACTCAGGTGCACATTAACTTACTTCTAGACTGTAACTTCTGCATAGGACTCTGTTTATTTTTATGATCCTAGGTTAGGTAATTCACACCACTGCTGCTGATGTTATGAATGGTTAGCATAAAATGAACACATGAAAACTTTAAGCAAGTCTAAGACATTGACAAAAAAAAGAAAATTGTAATTTGCACTGCGTAAGTCTAGATAGTTAGAGCAGATCCTATTGAAAATAGGACTGTTTTGAGCGTACTTGAAATGTTTAACTTCATCCAGGTGAGTATTTAAAGGCATACAAATAAGTACACATATATAAATCAGCAAGTACAAATACACAATCTGTTCAGATATGAGTATATAGGTGGTGGGACTGTTTCACAATTAGAACATAGCAGTATCTATGGGGCAACAACTATATATCAATGTGGGCAAGTTAATGTATTCTTTTAATAAGAATATAGTAAACTTCTACATCTGGAATGGGTATACCACCTGAATTAAACCTGGGGTTATGTGGTTTTGCATTTCTGACAACATTTTTCTTGCATATTTAAGCTGGATTTTCAACCTTCTCAAAGGAGCGTGGTAGGACCTAGGGTCATTCTTGTATTTCCAAAACCCTTCTGGAAGCCATTTCAAAAGTCATTCATATGGCAAACCACAAAGAGCTGCAGATTAGTCCATACCAGCACCTCAAGACTTTCTTCCTCACACCTGAGAAGTTCAGAGGTGAAGTTAGTTCATATACTACTTCAGCACCTGCAGAAACAGATTTAGATTCAGCTTCAGGTGCAGTCCCAGTGTGACTGACTTGGACATGACTCTCTAAGTCAGAATGACCCATCCCTTTCTTTATTTAGAAAAAAAAAAAGTAATTATTTAAGCAAAAAAGTACAAGATGCAGTAACAATGTAGGTAAGTAACTACGTCAATATATCCATTATAGAACAAAGTGGAAAGCAATGAGGTAAGCTAGGAAACTGTTGTTAATGAGAGTTTGTTAATACATGAAGAATGTTCCTGTATACTGTGTGAGGACTAAAATCAATTTGTGTTATGCTAAGAGAGGCATGAGAATGAAATAAAGAACAGATCTGCAAGGGATTTCAACAGATGATCTCACTTATTCATTCTCTCAGGCCTTAACTGTTACATCTGTGCCTTTCCTAACAACATCAATAACAAAAAGTTAAAGGAGCACTTCTAGGAGCACTGCAAATCAATGCAGTGTGTCAGCACATTACTGGTGAGGAGTAAGACAAAGATAAAACTGGGAAACTGTGGTGAATGATTTCAGGGGCTGAGCCCTCACCTGAACACAACCTAAACTGACAGCATGCAAAAGTAACTCAAAATATTAAACTAAAAATGAAATAATGGGAAAAAAATATTACTTTGTTATTAAAAATTTTAAACACATTAAAACATAACTATTTTAAAATATATTTGTAATAATTATGTTATAATAGTAAGTATAATCTAGTACTTATAATGTATCATGCATTATTTTTATAGAGTATATAACAATTATTTTTATCATTTCAGATATTATTATATTTACCATATATATTATATTATATCTTAAAATAATATTTTTATATTAATTTAAAATATTTCTGCTAAAATTACTACAAATATCTTGCTGTCTGAAGATACTGAAATCTACAATATATTCTGTAAGAACACTTAATCAGCCAGAAAACTTTAAAACATGTTGTTTAGTTTGTCTTAATTAATTATTAATGAGTTAGATGAGTATGACCTTATTTCTGTCTCCCCACCTCCCCAGTCTTTTCACTGACACCTAGATCCCATTTCTCTCCAAATGTTGTGGCAAAATCTTCCTACACTACTGCTCCTGCCATTTGGAACAACATTCCTCTAATTCTTTGCCTCTAATTCATAAAATCATTGATGTTTTACCTTCTTCTTCTTTCTGTTGACCTTCCTATATCAAGTTATACCAGATTTCTTATATCAAAACGTGTGGATCCTATACTAAATTTTGCATAGGCTTAGCGTATATCTCTAAACCTAAACTAACCGTTTAGCAGAACACAGAACAAAAATCGTATATAAAAAGTGTACAAAATGCACCCCTTAGATATCGGCCCATAAAGTGATTCCATTTATTCACCATGGACAGATGCATTCTGTAATATAAATTAGGAATCTGTTGATTTGAAAGATGTTACCTAAATTAAACTGGAATGATACTGTGCTATGATCAGAATCATTGACTATTTGAGAGTATCTTCAGTACATGCTTCCAAACTGATTCATTTTCAAAGTTGTGCAGTCTCACAGGTGAGCAGATATCTCAGCCATCCACACACTTTGTCATTTTAATGGGTAAATAACTTATCAGGTTATTCATATAGCAAATTATTTTGCATATATACATACATACATGCACTGCTTGGTTGTCAAATTCCCTTTGGTACTTATAGATATGAATAAGTTTCAGTTAATTAGGAAAATCTGTGCCACTCGTTCTCTGAATTTCTTCTTTCACCCATACCTGGGTCTAGTTTTGTAGATGGAGCACTAAACTGTGAAATTTCTGATTATGCTACTGAGCTTGATGCATTTTTCTTTTTAAGTATAAAGCAAAGGAATATGACATTCTTAACAATCTTCTTTTATAACAGCTCTCAGGGTTCAGAGGAAATGGGTCACTGGTGTTAAGAATAGTGAACAGTTCACTGATGCGAAGAAATATATTTTTTTCTTTCTGACATGGTAAAAATACTGAATAGAAAAGCTCTTGTTCATTGGCACTTAACCTTACTGTCTTCTACCAGTCATGCAACAAATACTTTTAATATTTTTTTCCAAAGGCATCAACAGAATAATACTATTAGACAACCCCACATTTAATGCTGTGTCCCATTCCTGGATCTGGTGGTGACTTACTGCTTAACTCTGCAGATGTAGTTCATTTATCCAAAGTACCATTTGATATTTTGAGGCATTTACAGTTTTCATAACATAATTTACTTAAATGTTTATGCAACATTGTGTGTTTTGAGGCTATAAAATACATAAGAACATATTGTACATAATGATAGGGCAAGCAGCAGAATGTTAAGAAAGCATTTTTTGAATAATATTTTGCCAAATGTTAAAACTTTCATTTTAAACCTCTTATTTATTTATTTATTTATTTATTTTTAATTTGGGATAAAACATGATCATCAAAATCTGAAATAGTCAAACTATATATTTTTGTCTGTGACAGCTGTGTTTTTCAGCGAGATAGTCCTTTAGTACTGTGGTATGCACTGGTCTTACAAAATATCAATTCCAGTGAAAAACATACCAGAAAAGTAAAATTCTGAGCAACCCTACATAATGCCACAATTCTGAAAATATTTTTTATATAGCTGATGGAATGAATACAAATGATTCAGACATGTAACATTGTTTATACTTATTAATATTGTATTTTTTTATTTTTATATTTTAAAATAGTTTACATTTTTTATTTATATGTAATATTATTTATATTATTGTTTATAATTACATTTTGTTCAGCATCAGAAATCTCAGTCCTTATAACATCATTAAATTATATAACTCCAAAGCTCTTGATTAGTATTCTGTCTTTTCTACGAAGGCTAACTATCTAATTATTCTGTTTGAGGGATGATAATTGAAAAGCATTTCTAAAACTGACTTGGTAAAATATTCAGGAATGAGCGATCTGTTACCATAGTTATAATTTAAAAAAATAAAATTGTATCATTATAAGAATATTCCTTTAAAAATAAAAACCAAATGTATGCTGATTTACATTTGATCTAACAGGCATCAAGGTATTATGTTAATGAGAAAAAAGTGAAGCAAATCCTGTCTTTTCCAAGGAAAAGAGCACACCCTTGGTACTATGCCAGGTTTAATTCTTTAAGGTTTACTTCTGTACCCCAACAGAAAGGAAATCATTCAGAATAGTTTTTATTTTCTCTGCATGATAAAAGGGTAAGGCAACAGGATAAAGATGCCAAAGCCAGCTGAGGGTGACTTTTAGAAAAGAAAATATGTAAAGAAAATGTACATAATTCCTAAACTATGCAAAATATTTATACTGTATTCCTGTTAATGCTTAAAGAGCTAATGGTAAGAGGATATCGATTTATTTGTTTTGGGGATAACATTTTCAAATTTCTGAGCATGAAAATCTTTAAGCACATCTACAAGCAAGGAAAAGAACACAATACATACAAATTTTTTAAGTTCCACAGTTTTAATCTTTATCGAAAAAGCAATCACATTTAAAACACGCCTTTTTATTATTTTTCCCAGCACAATAATATTTCCCAGAGTTTGTTTCTTAGTAAGTGGAATATATTTTACACATTGCTCTTTATGAGTAAATTTGTGTCAATAGTCTCTATATGACAGTAATTCAATCATCAGTTTAAGATTAGACTACAGTTCCTAGTGTCAATGTTCAATTCTCAGGAACTCTACCAGGCAAAAATATCCTCCCTTACATGTTTTATAATATTTTACACAGTATTTCTTTTTAGTATCAGTCCTTTAAATAATCCTTTAATGAACTACAGCATCTGCAAATGAAATATTTCAAGGGTCATACTGTTGCATTGTTTAGAAGTTAATCATCAGGTAATGTGAGTAATCATAAGGAATAGCATCTGTTGACATAAATCACCATAATTTTGCACTTTTGAAAGGCACGTGAAGAACTGGAAAGACTTCGGAAGTAAGTAGTTCATAATTTTTCTAATAAGTAAATATTTTTATAAAAATATCAAGTAACCCATGTAGCACTGTTTATTTTTCATCTAATTAATATATACCTCTAAAATATGTGTATGATTAGTGTGAAGATTGCATAGAAAATGGTAATATTCAGCTGTTGAGGAATACTGAAGATGCAGATGTGAAATCTTATTATTCAAGTGGTGGAAAAAGGATTTTGTTACATAGTATAGTATTTCTTAAACTATATGTCTCAAGGTAATAGCAAAGGTGTCCGGTTATCTGCATATATGCTGCAGACTCTGCGTCAGTGGTTGATACTATCATGTAGATGAACCTACTTGTTACGCATAATTGAGTATTTTATAGGTTGCTTGGTTTTGTCTTTGTCAAACATTAGATCAGTGTGAGTAGATTTTGTGTAATGAGGGTTAGGAACTGTGTGAGATAATGTAGGAAGTCTTCAGATGTATAACAGAGAGAGAACTTTAGAGTTATTTTTTCTGCCAGTGGCCTTTGGGTAGAATAGTTTAATAAAGATTCAGTAACCCTTAGAAAACCATGACAAACAAGCCAGTGGATTTGAGCTATCTTGACACAACAAAGTATGCAGTGAAGGAATGCCTGCCTTGGCCATGAGCTTTGTAGAGTGGTGCAAATCTCTCTGTGTACATTAACCAGGTAATTTATGAGGCATCACAAGGTGCTTTCCAAAGTACACACAGAGTGATGTCATTGAATCTACAACAAGCACTCTGTTCTGTTCATAGGCCTTACAGAAGTGCTGCCCACATGCATGGGGCAGGAAGTGCACAGACAATCAGAGCTACCTGGATTTCCAGAAGAAATGATAGATTGAGACTTTACAACTATATGCAGTGGAATTTGGCCAGGGAGCAGAAATTAGCACATTAAGCTCTCCTGAAAAGCATTATGTGATCTTGAAACAAATGCAAGCAGTTGGGATTTGTTCCACATCTCATTCAAAAATAACATACTTCTAACACCATGAAGATCCCTGAAACTGTAATGGAAAATACATAGGTGATTATCTTAGAAAGTACCAGAAGTATCTAGTAGTAGCATGACTTAAATGATGCTACTCCTAATTTATAGATGTGCGAAAGAAAATTAGGTCTTGGGTTTCCTTGCTTTCCTCCTTGGGAGGGGCAAGAACCTCATGAAATCCTAGCTTTGTTAGACATTTCCAGAGCAGAGTAAAAGTTGTGGCAAATGTTGCAATTCACATGTGGCCTGAGCTCTGAGACCCCAAGACTGTTTCATTTGCGAGGGTATAAAGTTTACTGTAACTTGAATCATAACCACACAAGAGAAGGCTTGGATCTCTGTTCCCCACATTCTGAACTTCCTTGATAGTGTCCTAAGTGCTTTCAGGTTGTTTGTTTAAACCATGTTCTGGGACATGGATCTTATCATGTTTAATTGAACTACAATGACAATACAAATGTATAATGTTACACATTGCTTTTTGGAAATGTTTAAAAAGTCTCTGTAGTTTGGTTTGTAATAACTATAAATTAGCCTAAAAGCTATAGTATAATATAAAAACAGAAATACACAAACACCTTTTGATAATGCTCTGAACAAAGAAACTTATTTGCCTTTTATTGTGGTTTAGACCCAGCTGGGAGCTGGGCACCACATGGCTGCTCACTCACTGCTCCTCCAGCCCCTGAACGGGAAGGAGAAAAGGAAGAAAAAATACAAAACTCTGTGTGTTGAGATAAGTCAGATTTAATACAACAATGCAAAAGGAGCAGTAAACAACAGTAATAACAGTAATGAAACAATATACAGAAAGTGGTATAAAGAACAGACCATGTTGGATCTGAGCCACCGACACGACCCCCAGACCGCCACTCGTCCCCACCCACTCCCAGCCCTTAGGTCTCAGGCATGACACCAGCATGGGATCCAATCACCTATCGGGTCTTTTTGTTGTCTATGCTGTCTGAGTCCCCCTCCCAGCCCCTGTTGAAAGTTACCCAGGACACCCTTACAGATTAAATGTAAGGGAAGACTTCATCTAAGTAAACATTTGTTGCTTCAGTCAGGGATTTTCTTTCGCATTTTTATGGTCTTTGTATGTAAAGGTCGTTAGTGCTGAGAGTATCAAAGAACTGAGGGAATGAATCCTCCTGAAAACTGGTGTTAGCTGGATATTTAAATTTCTAAAAAGCATTTTGACATAACAACAAAAAACAGTCAATGTACATTCAGTCGATGGTGTAAGCTTAAAAACAAATTATTTTCTTTGGGTTTATTTTTCTTTGTTTTTTTTTTTTCAGCTGTGCCTGAAACTGAAATTGAATTAATATCTTGAATGAAGGTAAAAACATATATTTTTTGACAATTATATAAAATTAAAAACCTCTTTATATTCTGTTAGGGCATTTTAGTCAAATCAGAGCAAGGGGAATGATGACCTGAACTTAGACAGGGGTTTCATCCACTGTAAAATCATGAAATGATCCTGACCATAAAAGAATGTAAACCCACTGAATAACTCAACAGTACACACATCCTGGCTTCAGCCAGGTTGGGGTTAATGTTCACAAGTGGCTGCAGCTGGGTAAACAACCCAACCAGCCAATGGGGGATTTGATAACTGTACTGATGTCATGCCTTCTATATAAGGGGAGGGTGGAGCAGCACTTGGTTTTTTCATTGGTTAGCTTGAGGACAGAGCAGGGAGAGCTGCTGCATCTCAGGTGGGGGGTTTATTATCACTTGCTTTAAGTATTATTTCACTGGTAGAAATGTTATGATTGTTATCTCCTCTCTCTGTATTGTTTTATTAAACTGCCCTTATTGCAGTTTAATTAAAAAAAAAAAAAAAAAAATTGGGCTTTTTGTTTTGTCATCCTCCCAATCTCCTCCCCTGACACGTGGCAGGGGAGCGATGGGGAGAGAGCAGTGGATGGAGGCTGCTGAGGTTTAGCTTCCAGCTGAGGCTAAACCATGAGAACATACTTAATAGGAATTAGACAATTACATTCCAGTCAAATTAGCCAGAATGCATGTTATGGAGTTTTAATGCTGGCATTATGCCAGCTGTAGAAGGATACAAGATTTGGCATAAAGCCTGCTCATTCAAAATTTTTTTTATCATATTTAAACTGAGTAAACTATAGTTAATATTTTGTGTCAATTAGCCAGAACATTTCTGAATTCAAATACTGGGTGTTTAAAAACAGGATTTGTTATCCTTATGACCAGCACACAAAAGCAGCAACAAAATGGGACATCTTTAGTGGCCAAACCCACCTCTACTATCAGAAAGAGGAGGCATCAGAAGTAAAGTAGTCACAGAGAGTGCATGAAGAGCTGAGTTCTGTACTCTCATTTGGCTCCAAAATCTCTAAAAAATATATTCTGCAGCTTTTCAGAAAGGTTTACTAATCTTTCTGCAGTCTGCTCATCAGGGTGAAATATTTCTTTGATGCTTTTATACTTACTGGAATCATAAACCCAAAAGATATTCTACAATTAGGGCAGGTATGTGGGACACTGGTGTTTCCTGTTTCCTTTCTTGTACCGGGGGATGTTTGAGGTGAGGGTGACTGAGAGGTTCTACCATTTTTTTTTTTTTTTTTTTTTTAATAGACTACTTTGCACATTCTAATGATATTTGGGAGATATATGTATAACAAATTCCAACATATAATTTAATTTACATCAATCTAAATTATGAATTTTCCTTAAAAAAAAAAAAAAAGCTGTGTATCCTTTGGCGTCACCTCAGTTTAAAAGAAGGCTTTAGTTTTCAAATATTTGGATTTTTTTTTCTTCTGAGTCTGTGAAATGCTCATTAGAGCAGTACACAGTATAAACCAAACAACCAACAGCTTTTGCTTTGTAACTTTGTAATATCTATAGTTCTTTCTTTCCTTCCTTTTCCCAGTTGCTTTAAGCTATTCATTTTTCTAAATGCAAATATTCATAAGAACTGCTGTAAATTCTCAGGAGAAATATTTCTGTGCTTGCTTGCTTGATGTAGTCTGTATTCCAATACATCAAAACTAAAATTTTATATTAAATACCAGTGACAATTAATATAATTTTTGTAGTTGTTATTGGTTTATTTTAAAATGAAATTGAAAATTAAATGTTTAGAAAAAAGTATCAGTTTACACTATGCTGGACCAATCAGGACATAGATTTTATTGTGTTTTTTTTTTTTTTTTTCATCTCCACTAGCTAAAATTTTAGACTAACTTGATCAAAGAAAGAAGACTACAATGATTCATATAAAAACATAGGAGTCTTTGGTTCTTTTATTCCCATTTCTCAAGTGGTTTGGTATGATTATCTGGAAAGCTTATTAAATATATACGTTTCATATGGATTTTAGGGGATGAAAATGCCTTGTATTTGAACAAGAACTTGATCTTAGATTCTGGAATGGCATAGTTTCAGAAGAACAGCTTCTCTACATGAGTGCTTTGGGTTTACACATTTCTGTATGTCCTGCATATATGTATAGAAAAAGTGAATGTGACAAAATGACTAAACCATTAAGACTCTTGGGGAATGTCCAAGGGTCTCCCTCAACCTTCTTGCAGCATTCCTCATTTTTAGCATCAGTATTTCAGCCACTTCGGTTAAAAGTGATATGAAACATCTTCATTAAGGTTATGTCAATTCTGTTATAAAATACTTCCAGCTTGTAAGAGAGGGTGGACTAACCTATGTGCTGCTGCAGCAATGACAGTTTTATTATTGTTCTTTTTATTCAAGTTTATTTGAATGTCATCTCAGAACTTGAACATGGAGTTCAAATCTACATCCTCACTTTACATGGCTATTTTCAGCTACAAGCTTTTTAGCTTATCTTCCCTTAAAGTGTTCTGTTTCAACAAAAGTCAATCTCTGAGTGTCCACAACAGTTATTAGAGATTTGCTTCTGGGTGGCAGGTAAAAAAAGTAAATTAGAAAATTTTATTAATTTGATTCCTTTGTTAGAATAAATTAAAGTACAATTTTGGGTTTGTTTGGTTTTATTTTAAACACAGCTGGTTGAAATCATGCAACATTATATTAATTAGAACACAGTTTGCCCAGACCTGCTGTTACTGCAACAATTCATTAAACAGTCCAGGTGTAAAATATGAGGGATTTCATTGCTCGTGGGATTGGTACAAGCATATGGAGTTTTTCACCTCTAAATTGTTGATGTTAATCCAGCCTAGGCCAATAGTCAGTAGCTCCTGTGTTGTTACTCTCTAATGACTCTTCTTTAGTTTAGGGGATATGCCGAGGTAGTTGCAGTCTCATTCCCAAGTGTCTAACTCACAAAATTTCTGAACATTACTTTGACATTTCCAGCTAATGAGGTAAACAGTAAAAACAAAAATATAGACTGATTTCTTTTCAGTGATCCAGTTTTGAGACACATTGAGAAACTTGTAGAGATGATGTTCTTCGGTAGCAGAATATGGAAGGAATTATTTTCTAATACTTTATTATCTTCAGCAAGCATTACTTTCAGAAATAACAATGTTACACCTCACCACTATTCTAGCTAGGTCTCTGTCTGAAGGAAAAAACATTTCAAGACACAAGACCTTACATAAAGAACAGCACAGTTTTGGTTTGTCATCCAGAATTTTTATTTTCTTTTTCTTGGTAAGGATAATCTCTTTTACTGAAAGGAGTAGGGTAAGTCATGGTAGTGAATTGCTTTATGTTCCAATGGCTTGGAAGCATCCAGTCTTTATGTAAGTGGAGGTTGATGAAGCGATGATACATAACTGAATGAAATCTGGGGCCATACATGTGTAAACAAATGATTAACAGCAGGCAAGGCCAATTCTAGACTCATTTTATCTTATGAAGAATGCTTACATCTCTCTGGAGAATCCTTGAAAAGGTTTTTTTAATGCTTTTCTGCAGGTCTATTTTTAATTTTTCCAAGTTACTAAGCAAATGCTGCAGTTAGGCGTTCTGATGCCATCTGATTGGGACTGGGCCATCCTTGCTGCTTTGATGTAACATGAGTTTCTGTGTAGCAGGTGGTCTTTCCTGCTGTTTATAGTGCAGCCTAGAGAGATCTGTCAGATGTAACAGCTCTTCTTTATCTGCATGGAATTTGGGTAAATCACAATGGAACAGATGGAAAACCACTCACGTACCACCAGTCCCACCTCTTAGTAGCTTGTAAAATTCCACAAACATGTTGATTCCCGAAAAGACAGAGGATGAAGTCTGATGAGTATGATTCTGAACTGCTGGGGGATATTCACTTTGTTTATACACAAACCTAAACCTGGGAATTAGGAAAAGAGAACAAAACTAACATTTAAATTATCTCAGCTGTTCTATACATATACTTTGCAATTACATTCCAGATTTCAGCAGGTAAACATGGGAAAAATGGAAATTATTCCCTAATTTGCTATGCTAATTCAAAATCTCCCTCTCCTTTCGCTCTCCTCATTTGACACACTTTAAATAATTTTGGAAGAAAATTTAATGAAACCAAATGTTAAGAATATTTATTTTCTTTAATGAGCAAATTGATTAACATTTTCAAAAATCTCCTTCATCCAAGATTTTAGATTTTTTTCTTGTTTTAAAAGATGCCAAGTGCACATGTAAAACAAGTATAATACTTAAAAATTGCGTATTAAAAATCATGAAGAAAAATTTGTTTAAGGGGAAAAAAATCTTAAGCTAATGAACTACTTTTGAACAAATGTTCTCAGTGTTGATAGTTCAGATTTTCAAACCAAACCTTTTTTTTCATTTTTGCATACCAAAACTTTGTTTTAGTTAAAAGGAATAACATTTCTAGCACACTAGGGACTGAATTGCCATGGAATATCTGACGGTTCTGTGAGTAATAAACAGCAAAGTGACTTATTTCACAAATATGGCATAACCACTGTGGTAAGTTGACCCTGGCTGGACACCAGTTGCCCATCAAAGCAGCTCTATCACTCAGCTGGAAGGGGGAGAGAAACTGTAATAAAAGGCCAAGATAAGGACAGAGATGTCACTCACCAATTACTCTCACAGGCAAAACAGACTTGACTTGGGGAAATAATTTTAATTTATTACCAATGAAATAATACAAAGAGGAATAAACACAAGTCTTAAAAACGCCTTCTGCCTTCCTCCCAGCCCTCCCTTCTTCCCAGTCTTAAATTTATTCCAGATTTTCTCAACCTCCTCCCCACCAGTGGTGTATGCAGCTCAGGGTGTCATTCATTACATGTTGTCTGCCACTTCTTTCTCCTCACTCTTTGTCCTGTTCCTACGTGGGGTCCCACCTATAGGAGACAGTGTTCCATGAACTTTTCCAACATGGGTCCTTTCCACAGCCTGCACTTCTTCATTAACTGCTCCAGCATTGGTCTCCCACAGGGTCACAGGTCCTACCAACAAACGTGCTTTAGCACAGGCTCCTCTTTTCCACAGGGTCCCATGCCCTGCTAAGAGCCTTCTCCAGTGCCAGCTCTCCGTGGGGTCACAGCCTCTGTCAGGCATCCAGCTGTTCTGGCATGACATCTGCCATAGGCTGCAGGTGGATATCTGCTTCACAGTTAACCTTCATGGGCTGCAGAAGGACAGCCTGCCTCACTATGGTCTTCACCATGGGCTGCAGGGGAATTTCTGCTCTGCTGCATGGAGCACCTACTCTTATCCCATTTTCACTGACCTTGGTATCTGCAGAGTTTTCTCTTGCATATTCTCGCTCTTCTGGCTGTGATTGCTGCTGTACAGAAGGTTTTTCTTCCTCCCTTCTTAACTGTTATCCCAGAAGTGCTACCACCATCACTGATAGGCTCAGTCTTGGCCAGCAGCAGGTCCACGCTGAAGGTGTCTGGTTTTGGATCCATTGGACATGGGGAAACCTTCGAGCAGCTTCTTACAGAAGCCACCCATGTAGCTGCTGCCCCTCTCTCCCTTGCTATGCAAACCTAATAGAACCATATATTGTATACTCATCAATAATCTGTGTTTCTTCCAGAATGATTTCTTTCCATTTCTTCCAGGTTCTTCTTAACTCCCATTTGCTTATGAAATGAAAATGAAAACTCTCAGAAAGCTGTGCATGTCCATTTATCAATAACAAAAAATTTATCAGCTAAAACTCTTGAGAATATTAACTCATTAATTCTGTCTGTCTTGATATAATAACTGTAGAAGGAGAAGATGGTTCAGTCCTTTAGGAATTTAATTCAGTCAGAAATTGCCCAGCGTATTTTCTTTTTATTTGTGAAAGGGGTAAATGACAACTCCCTGACTCACAGGAGAGATGCAACTACGCAGTGTCCATTATAAAGCACTCAGATGGTTTGATACTGAGTAGTCGATAAATATATTTGTTCATTAATATGTAATTAAACAATTAACATTCACTTTTAAGGTCATACATGTCTATGAAATACGGAACAGTGCTTTGCGCATCTACTTCACTCAACAAGTCTGAACGGATTTGGAGCTGATGTCTGTTTAAGTGTAACAGCACAGGACAGAATTAAATTAATAAGATGGACTCACTTATGCATGATGTGTCTTATTAGTTATGGATGGAGATTATATTATGTATCACAAAGCTTCATTATATGGGAAATTTCCACCATTGTTGCCTTGTGTCTATTTTTTTCTAAATAATTCTTTTTAAAAGGGAAGGTTTTATTTATTTTTTTAGTTAATTGCCAGGACTAGTTTTCATGATATGACATGAACTAACACAATGAGATCCTGATATCTCATTTAAGTCTCTAGACACCGTCATACAATAAATAAAAACTTTAAAACACTACAAATTTAGCTTATAAAGAAAGCTAGGACAGCAATTGTTTCTGGTTTTCAGACAATCAGAAAACTTTTCATCAGATAAAGAGATTCTAGAGCTGAAGCTTATTTAATTTTCTGGTACCACTGGAAAACAAAATCCTTTGTCAGCTATTTGCAATGCAAAGTCCTTGACAGAAAATAAACTCTTCCCTTCAGGAATTTTCTCCCTCACTGAATTGTTTCCATTAAATAAGGGCAGCACAGAAAAAAACTCTGTGTTGTCTAAGTAAAGATGGAAAAAAAAAAAAGCGAGAGATGGAAAAACAGAAGTGTCTTAATAATTTCCACTTCTTCTTTTGAAAGTTACTTATGTTATCTTTTTACACTGCTTGCTTTTGCAAAGAATAAACAAAACTAATAAAAACGAACCCCATCAAGCATCCTGTGTGTCAGGATACATTGTAAACTTCGGAGCATTATGCCAGTGAAAACAAACACTTCAAAGAAAAGTAGAATTGATCAGCAATTGTGGCCTAAAAATAGCACCTCTTAATTTCCAGCTAAAAGCCACAGCCGCTAAGTGCTGATGCAGCTTTATATTTCATGTGTTCTTCCATGTAATGTTTTCCGACATATTTAAAATCAGTATTTGAAGCTTTGGCAGGTAAATAACAACTTTCTAAGACAGTTAATATGTTAAGACCACAGGTTTGTGCAATCTTTCCTGCAACAATTATTTTTCTTCCCCTGCAGAGCCCAATGTACGCAAGATCACCTAACTGTTGTTCCAAGAGGCAGTTCCACTGAACAGTTAGACAAAAAGTCTACTATCTGGGCGTTTGGGTCACTGTGGAAATCTGGGGAAACTACTGAATTTTTTTGGCCCTCTCTTAGGGAAAAATTTAGGTATAATTTTAGTGTTTAACTTGCGCTTAAGCCCTGCTCATTTCTGGGAGCTATATATTAATGTTTGGATTGCTGTCTTGAACAAGGGCACTTCCCTATAGCAATTCACTCTATTATAACATTTCCATCTTTATAGTGGTTATGATTATTTTTATTCTATCAACACATTCTGAAATGTGATTACCCTTTCTAAGCTGGTTTGACATCCTGGGTCAAATTTTAAAATACAGTGTTAATATACAACTCAAAAAGTAAATGATAATTTTACAGAGAAAAGAACCTTACTAGTCTATGTTCATGTTGCAAAAGTGACTTTTCTTATTTGTATAAGCATTTGCATTGCACTAGACAAGGATGCATTCTGTTGGTAACTCAAAATTTAACACTGTGTACTTGACCAGGACCTGTTCTACTATGCTGAAACCTATTCTTCACCTTAAGCGATTAGCTAAATATCTACCTATTTGCATTCTATTTTTGACCTTGTAGCATTTTTTTTAGATACCTTGCAGAGCCAGAACAGCTTGAATGCTGACTTTCTGAACAATACAGAGATTTTAAAGGAGATCAAATACGTATTTTTGTCTTGTGCTTCCTATTTTGTTGTATATAATTTCTTAAACATATTTGAAACCTGAACCTTGTTTTGAATGTCTGTGTTTAAAAAAAAAAAAAAAAAAAAAGTCAATTAGAAGAGCAGCTACAGCTGAAGTAAACAGTCATTAGGCATGTACTGCCACTGTCTGTGCATCCAACTTGAAAATACTGTTGTCTGCACTTCATAATTTCAGTGTGAAGTCTAATGACTTTTCTTCCCAGTTTCAGGGCCTTTAAAATATTGCTGAAAGCTGAAATCTTTCTTTTGCTTGAACTGCTAATTAGTTTTGTGTATATGGGATTTATGAAGTACTCGGTGTTTAAATCATATCTCAGATTAGATACCTGGAAATACTCTACATTACAAAATAGATAAATAAAAGCACCACCCTAAAAAATAGAAGGTTTGTAACTTACAAACCTTGCAAATCTTATGGACAAAATTAATTTGGAAATCTTTAACCCAACAATTGTTAATGTCCCCAGTCCTCCTGTTTTAATTGTATTTCCTTTGATTAAATCCTTTATCCAACCTTGAATAGAATCTTAGTTCTGGCCAAAAAATAACGAAAACAACACATGATGCCATGGCTCCCCATCTCCCTGGCTCTCTTGCTGACAGAGGAGGTTTGTACAAATCTTGTGCGGCTTTTGTCACCTCATATCCGAGTTCATTGCCTAAACAAGGGAGAAAAAATATCCACTTGATGATAAAACTTATATTTTCACATTTTTTATATTTTGCAGACATTGTCTTATTAAGAATATAGCCTGTCAGGAAAAACAAAGTCTATGCAAAGATATTTTTATTGGCTCTGTGTTATGTTACAGCACATTTATTAGATGGTGACATTTCTAAGACAGCACCTGCTGCATGGATTTGGGCTGTTAGCCAGAAAAGAAATAAAAAAGCAATGTGTAGTTTAAATCTGAGTGGCAATGGACTTGCATTACTGTAACAAATACCCACATGCCTGAATAGCTGGAAAGTTAAAGTGAATAACAGTTCTCAGCACTGGAGATAAATATATGTATAAGTGGCACTGTTATCACCATAGCTTTCAGAGCAACAAAGATATAAAATGTCTCTTCTACATCTGTTCTCCTTTCCTCTGCAAATGTGGCTATAGAATGATATTTTCTACCCAATAGGCATGAAAAGAGTGAACTTTTTCTTTCCTTCATTTGTGGATTTGTTAGCACACTCTTGCCCATTCTACTGCCAAAGCAACAAAATCTGTAATGAGAAAAAAAAATTAAATTCTGTTTTTCCTTATATACCTGTAAATCTGGAATAGTTCTAGATTTACTGCTTTATGAATGTAGCTGAAGGCAGAATTATGTCTAGAAATAGTTGTGGGTTTCTAGGGCTGCTCAAAGAATAACTGTTCTTCATGTGTTAAAATTCATTCCCCAAAGTCGAAGGAGCTTGTGAATCCAAAAAAAAATGTACTCTTCAGACTTGATATAGAAGATCATTTCTCATTTGTGAGCTCTGCATTTGATATGCTGGAAGGGACATCTGGATATATGATCAAATTTTAAAAGCAAGTGATAATATAAATAAGAAAACAAGCAGTTACTAAACTAGAAGACTGGAAGCCTTTTTTTTTTTTTTCCTACAAATTTGTGTGTAGAGTTTTCCTTCTGAATGTTTTTTTTTGTTGTTGTTGTTGATATCTGTCCCTAACACCCTGCAATAAAGGGCAGGTATCATAAAAGCCATCTTTGTTGACCACAGACAATTTATTTTAGAAGAAACATAAGATTGATCTGATCACTCATGCAAAGAGGGAACTTCTGCTTTAGAAACTCTCTAGCAACAAGATTGTCATTGAGAAAGGCAGTAAGCAATGTTCTGTCAACTTCTGCCATTCATTGCTTTCTCAGAAGAGCAATATTTTAGCCTTTGTGACATCTGTCTAAATTCAAGGGTGTTGATTTTATGGGATTAGTCCAGATGACCATAACTTGATGTAAGGCAATTGCAAGTAATTCCTCAGGCTTTTAGTGGGAGATGGGTAAGATACAGATCAGTTGTTCTTTGTGTGATAGTCACACTCCTCTAACAAGTATAAGATGAAAGAAAAAATTCCATCATTTCAGTAATGGTACTTAGTGGAAGCCTATTGTTGTTATTGCTGCAATTTATTTAGCAGCTGCCTCAGTGTTTTGGGCACTTCCTAAATATTCAAGAAAATTACTACTTCAAGAAAACTCATACCAATTTGAATTCATTAAGCAGTCCTCTTCTGATCAGTTTTGTGATTAGTGGGAAGGTTTGTTTGCCTGGAACCCTGCTCCTAACTGTGGATGATGTGGCAAAGTTCATAAAGGAAATGCTAATGAAGGGTTTTCTGATGTTCTCCCTTTGGAATCCTGCTAGTGTGAAGGTATAATAGTGTTAGAGTAAAAGAGCTTTTGGTAATTTAAAATGGTACTTCATCTCTTCTGTTGATAACCTTTATACACAGCAGGCACCTGTCTCCTCCCATAAAACAGTACACACATTGTTTTGCATGTGTCGTTCCATCTTTTCGTTATGTGTCTTGAAAAGAGGATGAAAATAAGAGGAAGTACTATTCTCCATATATTTAACATATTATTTAAACATCTTAACATCCATGCAAAAGGAGTGCTTCTGAAACTGGATCATATAGGAGGGTCTTGAATTCCAAAATATTTTTACTGAAAAGAAATGACTGTAACTCCTCGATCCAGTGATTATCTGGTGAAGGCAACCAACTAACATGACTTTTATGCTTATGAGCTCCTCATCTGTATAATATAGTGGATATTAATATTGCTTCATTGCTAGGAAAATAGGACGTCTTCTTATTTCTAAAGGTCAGTATCATACAAAATTAAAAAAATGTTCTCAAGGTAACCTCTCTTCCTGTGTGTTTGTTTTGTTTTTGTTTTTGTTTTTTTTTTCCTTCTGTTTATGTATGTTTGTAAGTCACGGATTTCTTTTGAGACTATTCTTAAAATGTTACAAACTTCTGGGAAGGAGAAATAGATGTCTTTTTTTCCTTTACCTAAATGCTTTAAGTTTTGGAGGAAAGACTGTCTCTTTGCTCTGTAAATGAACTTTATAACCCAATACAGAAAGGAGATTTTTGTCCATGATTGGACATTTCAGTTTTTCTCAACCATATTAATTAATAATAAAAGTAAATATTTCCTTTGTGTTTGACAGCTGAATGGCTTATTTCACTCACAGAATGTACTTGGGCATGTTACCAACCAGTAATGAGCAAAGCTAAAGCAACTCGGAAGATGTTGCACTTCTGTGAACCTTGGTCAGTCATTAGTATCTAGGCATGACACACAAATCTCTTCTGTGTGTGTAGCTGAGTATGATTTCACAAGGATCAAGAATGAAGATCTGGGTTCCCAGGTTCTCCTGCTGGGATCTCATAAACTGGCTGAGACTGATATACACCTGGATATCCTAGGGCTTCTGGGTTAGATTTTCCTGGAAGATTTCCAGTAGCTTCCAAGAAGCGTAGCCTTGTGGATGATGCAGTGTGTCAGTACTTGGCATTCCCTGTTACTTGATACTTTCTGTATATAGGTCTATCCTACTGGAAGAGAAGGGTATTGATTAGTGGTTTCCTATTTAATATTAGAAAGATTAGGTTTGACTGTTTTTATCTAACTGTAAGCACATAAAAATAAAAGCTTCATACAAGACTACGTATCGTGCTTGTTATTTATATAACCCTTGAATAGTGTAATTTCATGTTGGGATGAAACTACCGTGGACAGCAGTCTTAGTGGTATTTCTATTCTTTGCTATCAAGGCAAATGATGGTTACTTTAAGAATATGAGAGACAAGATAAATACTAGAAGAACAGGATAGTTATGACAAGAGTAGCTGTCCTTATCTTTGTTTAGCAAATTACATCCAACCTCTAATTTGTTTTAAATAAGCTCCTAGTGTTTTGTTTTCTTTTGTTTTCTCTCTAGGTAGGTTATCCCTGCAGTTATTATTTAACACATTGGTATTTTTAATAGGCTTGTGAAAAATACTGGCCCATGTTGCATGACTAATTTAAAAACATATAATACTGAAAGAAAACTCTGCTGAGCCACTGCTGATATGGCCTTTATTTTTGAAGTAGTCCTGTTTGTATCAATTCCCTTGCTAACAACAACACTTTACACCCATGCTCCCGCCACTCAGAGTTACCTGCTGCATTTTCCCTGTCCACAGCAGAACTTTAAAGATCCATTCCAATTTAGTCTATGATTCTAAGAATAATGCATATAGCTTTCTTTCTACCTCCATTTGCTTCCCAGACTGGGATATTCTTTTTCACCCCTCTACACAGGGGTATTCACCTATTGCTATAGGTCACATAACCTGACGCTCTTACCTTTAGTCATCCTTTTACCTCTGTCAAAAATGAGAAACAATGTGTTCACTAATTTGGCAAGAGAGACTACATCATAAAGTACCTCACAAATGTGTTTCTTTAAAAGGAAATACATTCACTATAAACACAGACTATTTGTTTGCTTGTTTGACACATTACCAGGCTTTATGCTGTTTATTGCTGCAAATTGTTAACCTCAGAAGCAACACACATTTATATGGAGATTGGAAGAAAATTAATACTTAGAAATTTTGCATACATCCCCTTTTGCATTTTGAATGTTGCCTTTTATTCTGGTCTTTAAAACAAATTCTGCATGGCAGTGTTAAGTAGGGATGTTATAGATCTCAGGGTGCAATTCCGCAGGTAATTTAATGTATTGGTGGGTTAATTGTCATGAAAAAGTGGTATTAGGGGAGTTCATAGAGGCAAGGACTTCTGTGACTCCTAGGGAGAATATGCTTTTAGGACAGAAGATGCAGGCCTTGTTACAAGGGTAAGCTCACAGCAACTGTCAAAATTCTATAGAGAAACCACGTTATTTGGAGAACACACAGGTTTGGTAAAGGTTAATTTCTACATTTCTCAGAAGGACCACGGGGACATAATAAGTGAGTCCCATAAGAAGCACAAGGAAATCTTGTCATTACAATAAGAGGAAGATTCTATAAATGTATAGGCTCTTATGAATTAATTCTTTTGCAGTAGTGTTCAAAATGAAATAAACGTCATGCCAGGGCTCAAGGGCTCTGAAATTCCAAGACTTTGAAGTATCTTCGAAGGTAAGACTCTAATCTTCCTTCAAGGAATGTAACTTTAAATCCAAATTACATATCTCTGTAGCTTTGAGTGTGGGAAGGAAGAGGAGGAATGACTGAAAAAAAATTCCCATCTAAAATTTTGTAGATCTGTCTGTGGAGTGTGTAGTACTCCTATTGTCTTCATGAAGCACTGTTGTGGTGAGCAGAGCCCGC
>NW_008593446.1:0-228 GCF_000691845.1 Merops nubicus | reverse complement strand
CGGCTCAGACCCCAGCACTCGGAGAGGCTGGAGGAGCACGGGGGGGTGCAGGGGGCTCCTCGTCTTCGCCCTGGTTTGTCGGCCACGTCTCTTTCTCAGGGCAGTAAAACCGTGATACGGGGTTACCCCAAAGGTCGTAGGAAGTAACCTCTAAGCAGGTGCTGACAGTGGGAAAGGAAAGTGATCCGCAGCATTCCCAGAGCAGCTGGGAGCCCGTTCCCAGCCCCG
>NW_008593445.1:0-1933 GCF_000691845.1 Merops nubicus | reverse complement strand
AGATAGAATAAAACATTTTCAGATTTTAACAGTTTGCTTTCTATAGAAATATAGTTTTAAAAATCATGACAAGCTGGGGGGAGATGTTGATTTGGCAGCATTTTCAGCACAGAAAATGAGAGAAACAGCTCTGCCCCCCCACCCCAAAAATGCTTTTCAAGGAAAAAAAGCCCTAAAAAGATAAAAACAGATGATTTTTTAAATGATACAAAGAATTTTTTTCAAAAAGTCCCAGGTGAAAGATTTAAACATATTTATAAACGACTTTTACGTATTTGCAACTCCTTATTTTATGAATTTTAAAACCTTTTTTCTCTTTTTAAACTTATTTTTTATTTTTTTAAACGTTTTTTTCTATTGTTTTACTTTTTGTTTTCACATTTTTTCATTTTCCCCCTCCTGCAACTATTTTTGCCCATTTTTTACATTTTTATTTATATTTAAATGTATTTTAAACATATTATTTATGTATTTCTGTATAATGTTAAATCTTTTTAACCCATTTTTTACCTTTTTAAACACATTTCTTACGTTTCTTTACATAGTTTTTTAAACTTTTCTACCTTTTTAAACATATTTCTTGTATTTCTTGACATAATTTTTAAGACTTTTTTTACCTTTTAAAACTTTTCTTACGTTTCTTTAAATATTTTTTAAACTTTTTCTACCTTTTTAACCATATTTCTTACATTTCTTTACATAATTTTTGCCCTTTTTTCACCTTTTCTTTTTCACCTTTTAATTGCTAATCACTTTAACCCTTTTTATCCCTTCTTGCTACAATTTTTGGCCATTTTTTGGAAAAAACCCCAATGAACCCCCTCCTGCATGCATTTTTTTCCAACTCCTACAGCCTCCCTGCCCAAATCCAGCCTTTTTCCCCCAAATTTCCCCATTTTCCCCACTGCTGAGATGCTCAAGCTCCCGAGCCAGAAACCTGCTGCCTCTTTCCTCCTTTTCCATCCCCACCTGCTCCCTGTAAATCCATTTTTTGGCTGCATTTTTGGCGTCCTTCTAGCCCAGCATCCCTGTCCAGCTGCAAATACATCTGAACATCCTCTCACCTCTTTTTTTTCCCAACAATTTGGGGTTATTTTTATTTCTTTTTTAGTATTTTCTTTAGTCTAAGGTGATGTAATGGCCTCGAAACAGCCGCAGAGGAGGCTTATTTTTTTGGGTAATAGCCCAATTAGTTGCAGACTCAGCTGGAAAGAGCCAACTTGGCAGGATTTTGGGGCAGGATGTGAAAAAAAAGGGCTTTGGTGTCACGGTAAATGAGTGTGACGGGAGGAAAAAAATAGAAAGGGAAAAAACGAAGTGGAAAAAAAGCCATTTTCCCCCCAAAAATGTGATTTTCCAGGGAGAAAATAAGGAGGAAAAGGGGGAAAAAGAGAAAAGAGATGGGGAAGTGCTCGATGGAGCATCCCAAAATCCACCTTATTTTGGATTTAGATAGAAAATAGGGGAAAAAAAAAAAAGGAGAAATTCAGACTGCTGGGATGGGACCAAAAAGTGAAGGTGAAATTTTCACTCCTTTCCTTAGCACTGGGGAAGGGAAGAGGGATGAGAGTCGAAGAGGTTGGGCGAGTTCAGAATGAAATTACAGGTGCTGGAGCCAAACTTTGGAGTTATGAACAATAAAGGAGATTAAGAGGGGGGAAAAAAAAGCATCATATCAGCAGTAAAAGGTCAAACAGGAGATATTAAAGTCAAACAGTTGAAAAGCAAAAGGTGGGTTTGACCCAGCGTGAGGTTATGCAGCTTTTAAGGGAGTGGAAATCTGCTTTTTTCCCTATGTAGTTATATATAAAGGTATATGAAATATGTATATTTTAAAATATATGTTTAATTCTCTACAAATATTAAAAATACATTTTTTATGGAAATATATTTTTAAATATAAAATGATATAAAAAGATAAAAAACGGATTTA
>NW_008593444.1:17428-18237 GCF_000691845.1 Merops nubicus | reverse complement strand
GGGTTGCCTTTTTTTTTTGGGGGGGGATTGTGTTTTTTTTGGGCTCGTGTGGGAGGTTGATCCAGCTCAGGGATCTGCTCCCCCCCCTGAGGGTTTCTCTTTTAATGCTGCAGCAAGAGCTTGAAGACCAGACAAGTGCTCAATGGCCCCAAACAGTGAAATCTCTCAGGAAACTTTCAAAGCCGAAATAAAAACCACGATACTAAAAAAACCAAAACAACTAAATCATTAAAAAGAAGGCAAAAACCAAACCAACACAACACAGACACCACCACGAGGCGTTAAACTCTGACACACGGCACACACTGCAACACCAGGAGAGGGGAAAGGCTGGTCCTGGGGTCACAAACCAACACTTCTTGCATGACCAGGAGACACAGGAGTCACGAAATCCCCTGGAGAGAAGCTGAGTCTCTGCTCTGTCACCACGAGGTTGGGATGGTTTGTCCTCGTGGGGCCAAAGGTTTCACTTCTTTGTGTGACAGATAACTTCTACAACAAAAAAAAAAGGGCTTGGGCCAAGTTTTTTTTCTACAAGGATTTGGCTGGTTTGCAAAGAAACTTCCTCTGGTCATCAAGAAGTTCTCTAAAAGCTGTGGTGTGAGGGACACGGGGCAGTGAGGACCTGGCAGTGCTGGGGGAAGGGTTGGACTCCATGACCTTAAAGGTCTCCTCCCAGCTGAAATGATTCTAGGTATGGCCCAAATCATCAGTAGTTGGAGCTATCCAAAACCTCTCCAGAGATGAGTCTGTTGTTTCTACACGAACTACAGGGAGGAAACTGCTTCTCAGGCTGCCCGTGGGGAAGG
>NW_008593444.1:15964-17345 GCF_000691845.1 Merops nubicus | reverse complement strand
ACCTTTTCCTAGGGGATTTGGCCCAAGGGTGCTGGCAGCCTTCACCACACCGAGCTACCCAGGGGATAAACTCAACCACGAGGCACCTGAGGCCAGGCTGTAGGATTCCCAACACCAAGTTGAGACACAAGAGCACAAAGTGCCCCGGAGTGAGGACGCTCTCACAATAAAGGCCCTGCCCTAAGCAGTAGCCTCACAAGGGCTAAATTCCACTTGAAGGAGCCCAGTGGGTATTTTTGCTTCTCAGCAGGGGCCCATCCTCCCCCACTTCTGGTGATGCAAGAGTAAAAAGCTTCCATAAGGCTGATAAAGCTCTTTAAAATTAGCACACGCACACACAGAGATGATTGGAGTCTCTCGGCGGTTTTTAGCCATACCTTCCCGTGCCTCTACTGCTTCTACTGTGGCTGCAATACAGAAGAACAGTGGCATGCAAAAATGAAGACAGGGGAAAAAAAAAAACAAAAAACCAAAACCAAAATAAACCAAAAAGAAACAAAAAGAAAACAAAACAAGAGTGACAGTGAGTGATCGAACGTCCCGGCTGAGCCCACAGCCTCCCAGCCCCGCGGCAGAGACCAAAACCAAGAGGGGAGAAAACAACCAACTGAAGGAAAAAAAAGTGAGAGGAGCTAGAGAGGAAGGTTGAGAGGGACCCCCCTGGGGTCTGGGGGTTTGGGGGAAGTCTCCCTGGGGTGGGCAGAGAGATAAATCTGACAGGGAAAGGACAGAGAAGTGGAGATGGGTTTGGCTGCGCCGGGCTAAGCTCTGGGTCCCCACCAGAATTTGGTCCCCCCCTGGCCACCTCCAGGAGGTAAAGTGTGTGGAGTTCACCCCAAGAGACCCTGAGGAGGGATGTGATGGCATTTTGGGGAGAGGGGCAGTTTGTTCTCCAGGCCAGGGCAGACACCAGCCTGCTCTGCTCTCCCAGCCTTCAGTTAAAGCAGAACAAAAAATAGGCTGGGTGCTTCAAATCCGCTTTGGCTTGGGCTCCATCTCCTAAAAGTGTTACCAAGCAACCACCAAGCTGAGCAACATCCCCCTTCCTAACTCTGCTGCAGCAGCTGGCCAAGTTTTGGTAGTCCCTGCCTCAACATCTGGGAGGAGGCCCTTCCCTCAGACAGATCCCCTGGGTTTAGCCTCAAAACGCCACGATATTTTTGCTTTGGCCACAATATAAAGGCCACGTGGTCCTTGGGAAGCCACAGAGGAAGAATGGAATTGTGGCTGAACATCTTTGCTCCAGACTGGGCGACTTTATTCAGCCTGTTTTGTTCAGTGGAGCTGCAGGAGGTTGGGAGGAGGCTCAGGGAGGGAAGGGGCCCCGTCACTGTTACCTGCAGCCCCATCCTTCTTCTTTTGGGGGGGCCTCTGCACCCTA
>NW_008593444.1:15638-15946 GCF_000691845.1 Merops nubicus | reverse complement strand
TCCTCGTCCTGCTGAGCAGATGGGCTCCCAGCTTGTACCTTCACCAGGAGGCTGCTGCCAGCAGACAGCACGGGGGGAAGGGAACATTGGGAAGGGGTGAGGAGGAGGAGGAAAAGGAGGAGGCACGAGGGGAAGAGGAGCGTGAGAGGGGCACGGCAAGCAGGGTGCTGCCAAGGGGAGCACGGCAGGCTGGGAGCAGGCAGGGCTGGGTGAGGCAGCAGCAAAGCTCCAGCTTGGTTGCCCTGTCTTGGGGAGAGGCACAAATCTGGGTGTTTTTCCTGGGAGCCCCCCAGGAGGGGAATGGGCAG
>NW_008593444.1:12332-15615 GCF_000691845.1 Merops nubicus | reverse complement strand
CCAGGGGGCGAGCTGCAGCTGCCACCTTCCCACTGGGGCTGTTTCTGTGCCCACAGCAGAACTGGGGCAGCAGAAAACATTAGAGTTGCTATAAAAAAAGAAAATAAAAATAAAGAATAGATGTATTCCTATACACTCCTCAGTGGGCAGAGAAACTGAGGAGCCCTGGAGCGCTGCCGCAGCCCCCGGAGAGGGCAGCAAGAGTTGCACGGTTCTCACTGGGGAATTCTTTCATGGAGGCAAGGAAGATTTTGGGATTTAAAATCTTCCCAGCCTGCAGGAAATGACCCTGCAGTGACGGGAAGGGGAAAGCTGCTGGTGAGGTGCCAGCATTCAAAGGCTGGTGGCAGGAAAGGATTAAAACGCTCGATGACAGGATTCCCTCTGGCTGGTGGTCAGGGAGTGAGTTATCCCAGTAACCTGTGTCCCCAATCTCCCTCCCAGCACACCCAGCCCTGCTCTCCACACACCAGTAAGACATACCAGTTGGCTGCTGGGGGAGGGAGCCAAGTGTTTGCCAGCAAGCACAGATGAGAAACCTCCAAAACCAGATCAAAAACCCAGGAGGGGCTGGGAGAAATCTTGTGAGCTGTGCAAGCCTGGAAGAATCTCCTTCCTTCAGCTACATCTGGGTGTTCTCTGCTTGGGGTTCAGAGTTTCCCAGGGTCAGAACTGGGGGGGGTTTTAAGGCAGGACAGACGAGCAGGAGGTACTGTCACATCCATAGATACGCTCTCACACAGCAGCAGGAGGAAGGTGAAGCAGAGGATGCTCATCATGCAGCATTAGCAGGGAAATAAATGATGAAAATTGTTGCAGAAACACACAGTTAAGCCATACACATGCTTCAGGTGGGTGCTGGTGGTCCTCTTTTTATTCCTTGTGCTGTTTGCTGTCTTTTTTCCCCCTTCCTTGAGGGTATACAGGGATATCTTGGAAGGCTCTTCACATCCCCACCTACACTTCAAGCTTTTTCCTATTTCTGAATCCTCCCTCCCCGTGGGTCTCAACCACCTCCCGGGTCTCCTAGCGCCCTGAATGACACCCCTGGGAACGGATGGGGTGGTTTTGGGGGGCAGCAGAGGGTCAGGTATGAAGCTGCAGAGGGGAGGGTGGTCCATACTCACCGGTCTGTAGGGTCTGCCTCCCCCCTGAGAGCACTCCCAGGGGCAGGGTACCTGTGGGAGTCAGGCCTTTCAGGGTCAGCACGCTCTCACTCTCCTCTCTGCAAACAAGAGGCAACAAAACCAGGTAAGGACAGATTAATGCAATTAATTTAGGATTTAGGTCCATGTAAGGGTGGTAGTGGTGAGTAGAGTGAGAAATGGAGCCTGCCCCATGCTGACACCAGGGCAGCAAGCACAGCCCTGCCTTGTGAATGTGGGACCAGCCACCAGGCATCAGAGCTACAGCCCAGCAAACACGTCCTGAGAGGGCTAAACTGCCCAAACCAGCAGCAGTTCTGCTGGCAAAGGTGCTGGTGCTTGAGCAGGTGGTTCCTGAGAGAGTCAGGTGTGCAGAAACCACCACCTCAGGCCTTTGCCACCTGCTCTGAAGCAAGAGTCTCATAAGACAAGGGATAGAACGGGAGGAAATGCCCTCAAGTTGCCCCAGGGGAGGTTGAGGTTGGGGCTGAGGAGCCATTTCTTCCCCTGGAGGGTTGCCCAGGGCTGTGCCAGGGCACTGGTGGAGTCCCCACCCCTGGAGGGGTTCCCAAGCTGTGGAGATGTGGTGCTGAGGGATGTGGTTTAGTGGGGATCTGTCAGTGCTGGGGGAAGGGATGGACCCAATGACCTTAAAGGTCTCTCCCAACCAAACCGATTTTATGATTCTATGACTCCAAGACTCCTCCCCAGCAGGACTCTGCCTGCCTGCTGCAATCCCCCACTTCCCAAAACCCCAAAAGGCACCCAGCCCCCAAAGCAGGAGCTGCTCCCTCACCTCAGGACGGAGAAGACACGTGCCATCTTCCCAATGGCTCTGATCTTGTTCCTGATGATCTCCTTACGGACCGTCGTCCCACCTGAGGGGAGAGACACAAACAAAACAAAAACCAAAAGAGCAGCACATTTAAGGTTTCCTGCTTCCCCAGCACGGCTCACTTCAAGATGAAGCACCTGCCTGACTCCAGGAAAAGAAATGATGGTTTACAGATTCACAGCTAGACTCTGGAGAGAACATGGCTGCGAGGATGGCGGCGAGAAGGGCAAAACACCAACGAGATGACACACGGGCTTTAGAGGTCTAGAGAGAGTAGAACCACCACGGGAAACAGCTCGGGGAGGTCCCGTTGGGAAGCTCCCCAGGTTCCATCCCACCACAGGGGATGTCACACGAATGACTCAGCCACGTGGAGGTGGTTTTGCCAGGCGGAAGGCGGGTCTGGGTGCTGATGGAGGCCGGGCTGTGCTCGCCGCGGGGAGGAGTGGCACGCAAGCATCAGCTTTGGCACCCAAGAGGCACGGTGAAGAGCCTTGCAACTCTGCCCTGACCCACCCCCCACACCCCAATGGCAATGAAGAAGTGAGATGGGTGAGCTCCCCTCCTGCTACACGGACCGCACGGGAGAGAAAAGCACGGAGGGTAAACTGGAAACGAACAAAATCCGAGGGAAAAGAGGTAACAAAGACATCTCCTCTCAGCTGAGATTCCTCCCATGGCCCAACTACACATCAGGACAGTAGAAGCCAAACCAGAGGAGGTCTAACATGCACCGATGGCTCAGCCATGCACTAAGTGGCTGCATTCAGAAGTCAGAGAGAAACGTGATCCCCGTTTCTGGAGTTCCTGGAGGAACGCAGAAGGGTTAAAAAACACACGGCGCTCATGTTAAAACTGAAAGGGGGATGAAGAGACTGCCCAACTAGTCAGCTATTCAAATCCACTCCAAGGAATCTGGTGGCACAGGCAGTGAAAAATTAAGCTGGTAGCAAATTCTAGCCGGGTACCTTTCGGATAGCTTGAAATGTAGTGATCTTCAGGGAGAGGAGACACCAAGAAACAAGTAGATGAAGACAGAGATAGAAGAAACAAATTTAATTTTCATGGGAGGGAGAAAGGAGAGGAAAATAAATAAATAAATAAAAAGCCAAAACAAACAAACAAAAAAAACCAACCAAACCAAAAACGAAATGCAAATGGGAGAAGCGGGTTAAAATCTCGACCTGTGGACGGAAGCAGCGGCACCTTGTCGTGCCACAACGTTCTGCTGCTTCTCTGGGGGCCTGCCCGTCCTCCACCCTGCCCAGAGAGGGTCAGGCAGCACCCCCCGGCCCCCCCCCCC
>NW_008593444.1:6461-12301 GCF_000691845.1 Merops nubicus | reverse complement strand
AGGCAGCACCCCCAGACCCCCCCCCAGCCACGCTCAGGACCCCCACACCTCGCTGCACACCCCACACCTGAGCTGCCTCCAGGTCGACACCTCGCTCTCAAGAGGTCCCCTCAACCGCAGGGCAGCTCAGAGGTTGGTTCCTCCCTTTTATGCAGAGCTTAAAACCAGCATTCTGCTTTTTTTTTGGGGGGAGGGATATACAAGAAGTCACTTTATAGAGTTCACTGCAACAGAGGAGAAGATGGGGTTGGTATTTTGGTGCAGAAAAGTTTGAATTAGGGGGAAAAAAACAACCGCTTGGGCGGCAGGGTGTGTGAGGAGCAGGAAACCACCCTCCAGAGGAGCTGGCAAGGAGCATCTGTCGCAGTGAATGTCATTTAACTTCTCTGTGACTGAACAGCAAAGGCAAAAATAAATCAAAAAGAACATTTTCTAGGCCAAAAAAAAGGAACCAGAGACCCTGGCCGGGCAGCCAGCTCTAAGCCAAGTGCTGATCGCTCTCGAGCTGGCGTCGTTCACCTTCCCCACCTTCCCCCCACCAGCTCAGTCCCGACAGCATGGGGGGTTTTTTTTTTACCTTCCAATGTCTCATCACCATCTGAAATCAACTCGTCATCGGAGCATATGTTGAGGATGTTAACGAGCATTTCTGTGACTGTAAGAAGCACAGAGGAGAAGATCAGAGAGGCCCGTGGGGCGCGCTTGGCAAACTCGGGAGGGATTTTGGAGGACGAGCTGGACCAGCAAATCATTTCAAGGTCATTTATCCTCTGGGAAGTGGAAGCCCAAAGATACTTTTAGCTGCAGACTGCTGGTACCTCGCAGCAGTACCCGGAGCAGACGACATATTTTACACCTTCTGCCAAGGAGGTGGATGAGGTCCAAGCACATCCCAGCTGAAGCAGACGTGGGGAGCGGGGTGCCAACGTTCGTGCAGAACAGCCTGGGCTGGCTGCAGGTCCCACCTCCCCACCCCAGCCCTCACCACAGGCCACCTGGCTCCCTGAGAGTCAAATCTGGGGCAGGAATTCAACCTGTGGTTCCTCAAAGTCAAAAAAGCCTCGGATCTGGAAGTCAAACTCCAAACACACAACCCCCAGGTGGGATTTCAGCTCCCTGAGAGAGGCAGAAAACCCTTCTGCTGAGAAACTGAGGCACAGCCTTGGTTGTATTTTAAGCTGCCTCACCTCCTTCAGAATGAAATAAGCCTTTACACTGAAGTGAATGCTTCCTTCTCAGTGGGCCACAAGCCAACAGGAGATTTTCATTTCTCTGTTGCATCCCAGAGCGAGGGAAACGTCTCCAAATTCTGAGGTGGGGCTACACCACCCAGGATCAGCTCCAGCAGCAGTGCAGAAACAGCACAAAAGGACTGTTTGGCTGGTAAAGGTTTCCTAAACCAATTGTTTTCACAAGACCTTTACCCAGTAATAGGCAGATCTCCTTGAACCTGACCTGCCTTCCAGTGCTATCTGGTATTAACAAGTTACAACACTCTCCTGACACATTTAATAGCCTGTAGAACTGGTTTCTAACACTTAGGGCACCACGACCAGTCCTTGGGCAACACAACAAGAGAAATCCAAAATATCTCTTACCCTTTTCCCCTACGAAAGGTAAAGACCATGTGAAGACATCCATGAAGTTTGGAAGCCAGTAAGGATGAGGGGAACAGTTGAACTGCCTGATGTTCATGACGTTGTTTTCATATTTCAGCACAGCAGCTAGGAGAGCAAAAGGAAAGACAACAAGTGTCCACAGGCACCAGCAGCTTCCCTGTGCTAATGAAACCTCGTTATCAACAGGTCTCAGTCACTCAGAACCAAAGCTACCACCTCCCCAAAAGGAGAAGGTTGAAGCAGGATTTTTGCAGTATACCCATTCTGTTCACTCAAGCTTGTAGTGACAGTGAAGGTCAATTTAACAAAGCTGTTAAGATTTATGTGAGCCAGAAGTGATGAACACAGAGCCCAGATCCAAAGTGAGGGGTGAAAAAAACCCCTCACAGTTGAGGGAAGCTCCTCACCAGACTCATGTGGCTTTAGGGGCAACAGGGCAGTTAAAAGCTTCCCTGTAACAGCAGCAGCTCCTCTTTCATGGCAGCCTTCCTCAACAGTGCTCAGCTGCCATGCAGCTGGAAATCAAAGCCTTATTCTGGGCTTTATAACCTGACAGCTAATTGCCACACAATTAATACATTAAGTCTCTGAGGCAGAGAACTTCCAGCTCCCCACCAGCTCGGCGTAGGAAGCTCTTCTTCATTTCATTTCAGGCATGAGAATGGCAGGGAGGGGAGAGGGAAGATGGAGAGGGATTTCCTAAGCCCCCCCAAGAGCAGCAGAACCCCAGCCCTGCTGGCCTTACCCTTGTTGTTATAGACATCTAGGTAATTTGGTGCAGAGAAGATGGTGATTAAGGATGGAAAGCCTGTTGTCTGGCTCTTCCTGTACATTCGGTACCTGCAAAACAGGTCAAGTGTTTAAAAAAAAAAACAAAACCCACCCTGCTCTTGGTTTGAGGAGCTTGCTCAGCTACCAGGCTGCAGCACTCACCCAGCATCTTGGGCTTCGTGAGCTCGGATTACGGATAACAAACTATTGTTCTGCAAAAATTCACAAACCGCAGGGTAGCTGCAAAAGAAAAAGCAACAAATCTCTCAGCACCTAGCACAAGAGAGCAGGCAGCAGCCCTGGGAAGGAACCAGCCACTCACAGCACCCACCCAGGTTGTGGCCAGCATCCCCAAACGTGGCCAGTGTGTTTTAAATCGTGAACTCATTGCAAAGCATTCTGTTAAACAACCCCCCTCTCCCCGTGCCAAATCCTATCAGCCGGGCTACAAGTGGTCTGTCAGCACAAATGCTTCTCTTTTAGACAGGAAAAGATTATTTCCTAGAGCTCTTGGTACTGCCCAACGCCTGACAAGCACTCAGAAGGCAGCCTGCCAGCTAAGAGCAGCATCTCTGCTGTCCAATAGCAGGTTTTAGGAAGGCAGCAGACCCAAAGAGAGCTCAATATTACAAGAGGAGACAAAAAACAAACAAGATTTTGCACATTGGAGCCAACTGAAGATGGTTTCTGAGCTGGGCACACTGTGAAGTCTCACAGAGTGATCTAACTAGCAATTTATCTTCTCCTAAACCTCTGCATAAGAAAGCTCTAGTCCCTCAGAACCCCAAACCCACCAATTACCTGTAGAAATAGGAGCAGCCTCGAACAGTGTTGTGGGCAAAATGCTCCAGTGTTTTCTCACTGCCATAATCCTCTGAGGGATCAGACCAGAGCAGGTCACACATTGGACCAAAGGCTGGAGGCTCCTTAAACCTGTCTAACTGAAAAACACACACAAAATAAGGACAAGGCTGGGGGAAGCTGCAGCAAGAGCGTGGCCAACCTGGCGCTCCGGGCAGGGATCAAGCAAGCAATTAAACACATTCTTAATTGCAAGCTATGTGGAAAGACCACGGAGATGACTTACTTTCCTAATGTCATCTAGACACGTGATTTCTGGAGACAGTCCTCCATGCACACACAGAAATTGCTGGTTTAAGAGGGCAGCAAGAGGAAGACAGTCAAATGTATCCATACACGCATCATACACTCGCTCTGAATACTTGATTCGACCTGGAAAGGGGAGGAAGGGAGGGAAGAATGGAATTAATTTACTCATTTACACAACAAAGGCTGCTCAGGCTGAAAGCAAAGCTTTTTTTTATTATTATTATTCTTTTTCATTCTTTTCTTTTAAAGGGGGAGTCATTCACGGATCCAAACCTACACGATGTAAGAAGCATTATGCAAAGTTTGATCAGCCAAAATGCTGATAAATAAATTTGAGGAGCTTAACTCCTACTTGGAGGAACTTAACTCCTAAGGTGAGGTGGGACCTCTTTGTCTGTGGCCCTCCAAGTCAAACTTTGCACCTGGGTATTAGTGAAAATACTTTTAAATAATAATAATAAATAGATGTACGTGAAGATCAAAGGGCTCCACAGCACTCTGGATGTGTCAAGATTATTAATCTGCCCTCAACCTATTTGCTAGAACATCTGTGCCAAGATTAACAGAGAAAGGAGGTGCCTGCTGCCACAACAGGGAACTGGGGATGCTAATAAAGCCATCCCATTGCTTTCCTGCCTTCATGCTCCACCTCTGGACGCCGTGAGTCCCAGCAGCCTGGGCTGCAGGGCAGATGACACACTGGGAAACGTTTCAGCAGCTGTTTCCTTTGGCACAGCACCACCACACAATGGTTTTAAGGTAGGAGTGGCCTTTTCAGGTGGGCACGAGTGCTTGGAGTCACAATCTGACCAAGGTGACTGCTGTTCAATGGATCTTCACACAGGAGTTATCAGGGATCACGAGCTCTGCTGGATGCCTCGGCTTAGGGGAGGTGAAGAGGATGCTTTGATAGATTAAACAGAGACATGGCCTTTCTGAAAGCAGCTCAGCTTTTACAGTAAGCCTCCAAGAACGTTTGGAAATCTCCCTCAACACTTCCCCCTGGAGCCCAGGGCAGGAGTCTCCGTGCATCTGCAGCAGCACCTTCACAGAGCCAGAGCCCTCAGAGAGCCCCATCCCTGCTGGAAAAACCCATCTCAAGAGAAAAACAGCATGAATGAGGAGTTCCCCTTCCCTCCAGTTTTATTTCAGAGATAGCAACAGGGTTTTTTTCAGCTGTGTGCTATGATATAGGAAGTGGAAAGGGACTATCTTCTGTTTTCCAAAGGGGAAATAAAGCTCCATCCCTTCAGGCTCTGGTTCAGACACAGCCCAGCTCAACAGGAGCTCACAGAAACACAGACTGGTATGGGTGGGAAAGGACCTTTCAAGATCTTCTATTCCAACGTCTCCAGCTAGAGCAGGGTGCTCAGAGCTTGGTCCAACCTCCCCTGGAATGGTTCCAGGGATGGGGCAGCGACCACCTCTCTGGGCAACCTCCAACAGGGGCTCCCCACCCTCAGCATCCAAAATTTCTTCCTTCTCTCTACTCTAAATCTCCCTCTTTTAGTTTCAAACCATCCCCCCTTGTCCTGTCCCAACAGGCCCTGCTCAAAACTCTGTCCCCAGCTTTCTGACAGGCCCCATTAAGTAGTGAAAGGCCACACTAAGATCTCCCCAGGCTGCAGTGCTGTCTCCTCCTCATCTACCACCATCTGATGAGTACAGGACTCAGCAGAGAGCTGCTGGTGTGTTCCAGCTCATCTCTGAGTAAATATATCATTATCTCAGTATCTATCAGCCCCACCCTGTCCAGCAGCACCCAGGCTAAAGACAGGGCTGGTGCCTTGCCAGCAGCTACTCTGTGAGGTCAGGTCCTTGAGCAACTCCCCAGGTTAGAGCTGCACATTGCTGGGTTTTTTATGGCCTGGAGGAATGATGCTGATCCTCAGGGGAGAGGGTTCACTCCCTGACCTTTCATCATCCTTGCTTTAAAAAACAAAACCCCCAAACCACAGGTAAAATGCTGCTCCAAACTACCTTTAACTCAACTAAAATGATCTTACAGGTAATGATTCTCCCCAGTGCAAACACCGAGCACCAAATCCTTTCTTTGCTCCCAGTTGCAATCGCTGATCCCAGCTGCACAATCTGGAGCTGAAAGTCATTTGGCAGTAATTATATGTTGCTGGGCCTGAAAGTCAGGGGGGGGAGTGTGTGTGTGTGTGTGTGTGTGTGTGTGTGTGTGTAACTGGCTCAGCAGCAAGACAGGGAAGATGGGTTTGAATTTCTTCCACATCAACCTGCACTCGGTACCTTACAGAGTTGTGGTTTGGGTTTGTTTTTTTTTAGCAAGAGAAAAAAAAACAAAAGGACAGGTTTTTACCGCTCCTGAGGTAA
>NW_008593444.1:3168-6389 GCF_000691845.1 Merops nubicus | reverse complement strand
ATTCCTGCTTAAAGGTGAAGTATTCTGTGAGGTGCCTGCACTCGTGGTTCCCTCGAAGGAGGAACAACGTTTTGGGATGATTTATCTTTAAACTCCATAAATACAGCACGCACTGCAAGAAAAGGAAGGAGGAGATGGCGTGTAATAAAAACCTTTTATAGGGCACTAATCACCCGTGGAGTTCACTAAGTGTTTCTGGGAAGACTCCCAACAAGCTGAATTCAAAGTGGAACCCTGATAGAAGCCCAGCTCCATAATCGGCAGCAGATCTTATCTTGGCCAACCTCAGCAGTGGGGGGAAACCACCCCGAGCACTTCTCTATATTAGGCCTGAGTTGGAGAAGTGACAAATGAGATCTCCTTCAACTGAAAGAGGCTCCGGGTTGGGTGGGGGCAGCTTCATCCTTCCAGCAGAATCCAAAAGCTCCACGGGTCTGTCTTCAGGAGACGTTTTTGCCTCAGATGTCCCACTGCTCCCAGCGTGGCAGGCGGCCACCGAGTCCACCAAAAACGTCACAACAATCCAGCCCCAGCTTCCCCGCTGACTTCCCCGCCCCTCTGGCTCTCTGCTGACACTCCCAGTCATGTGAAGCTCAAGTTCAAAACAGGAAAAGCCCAGCCAAAAAAACTTGAGCTTGAGGAGAGTTTGTCACATCCCCTCTCTCTCGGCGGGGACACCTGTCCAGAGAGCGGCGTGGAGGAGGTGCTGGCTGAAGTTAAACCAAAAGAAGCATTTTTTTAACCCAGAAATATTTCAAATTCTTGGCAAAAATATCACCCAGCTCGGGAATAGAGGCTCTGTGAAGGAGGGGAGGGCTGGAGAGCAAGAGGGGCTCACCCTTCCCCGCGTGGAGCCGACAGCTCAATCAGCAGGTACCTGGTATGGGGAGATGTTATCACATTTCCCTTCTGGGTTTTGAGGGCTGGAAGGACAACCCATCATGACAGCAAGCCCCAGGATCTGGATTAAAGGCTCTAATAGGAGCTTACCCTTTTGGCTGACATGCCACAGAAACGACACACACACACACACTCGGAGAACGTGAACCGTGACGTCTGTCAACAGTTTTACACTTCAAAACATCCCTCATCTGGGGCACAGATCTCTGGGAAGCAGCTGCTGTGGCACGGAAACAACCTCCAGGGTGAAAATAAAACCCCTTTCAAGTTAGTTTCCAGTACAGGCAGCTTAAATCAATGGTATTGAAGAAGTGAAACTCGCCAGCTACGTGCAGGGATCTCCAAAACCCCAAGGAGTAAAGCACCCGACCGTGTCTTCACTCAGAATCCAACCCCACAGGAAAAAACTGGGATTGTAAATTCTGAACCCTAAAACTGAGCAGCAACAGGGCCAGGGGCAGATAATTTAAGCTGTGGTTAGGGCTTGCAAAAAAAAAATGATGTTTTATTGCATTTGTTAGCAGGAGGAATGCTCCCAACGAACCCGTTTATCATTATTTTGTCATTCGGAGCTTTAACCTCCTGTTGTTTGTGATCTAAACGTCACTTTTCTGGGCTGTTTTCAAGTCCAAGCTCTGCAGGGGCTGGAGTGGGGACTGGGGGAGGTGTCTCCCTTCCCATGCCTCGGATGCTTCCTGGTGTTTTGTACGGATCCCCTTCCCAGACTCCCAAGGCACCGTGCCCAGGAATTGATTCCTGCCCCTTCACAACAGCCCAGCAGCAACTCCAGACAATTCTGGCCTGGGAGGCTGAAATCATCCACTTCTCTCCTTATTCTGCCCAGGAGTTTGAAACCCACAGCCCAAGGTTTGGGCCCCTTCCCCCTTTTTTGCTCACAGGGTGAAAACTCAGCAGTTTTTATTGGGGGAAGAATCTGGGTGCCAAACCTGCTGCTAACGGCCAGGCTGGCACCTCTGGCACCACTTATAAACCCCAGCACCTGGGGGAAAGCCAGAAATGTTGAGTCTACCAGCCAAGTGCCATGGCAGGCATGGAAGAAAGGGCAAAATTTGGGAATCCTGGCCCTGTGTTCAGCCTGACACACCCCACAACACTGACTGGAGCTCTTCAGTGCTATTCTGGATAAAACAGCACATTCTGCAGCTGCTGGGGAAGGGTCTAGAGGCCAAGTGTGGGGAGGAGCAGCTGAGGGAGCTGGGGGTGCTGAGCCTGAAGCAAAGGAGGCTCAGGGGAGACCTTCTGGCTCTGCACAGCCAGGGGGGGGTCGGGCTCTGCTCCCAAGGGACAAGGGACAGGATGAGAGGAACCATCCTCAAGCTGCCCCAGGGGAGGTTTCAGTTGTCCCTGAGGAACAATTTCTTGCCCTGGAGGGTTGCCCAGGGCTGTGCCAGGCTGCCCAGGGCAGTGGTGGAGTCCCCACCCCTGGAGGGGTTCCCAAGCCGTGGAGATGTGGGGTGAGGGACACGGGGCAGTGGGGACCTGGCAGTGCTGGGGGAACAGTTGGACTCCATGACCTTAAAGGTCTCTTCCAACCAAACCCATTCTAAGATTCAAACACTTTGCAGAATCCTCTCCCACTAGACATCATCCACGGGAGGTTCCACAGGGCTGCTTCCCTCCCTCCCTCCTTCCCCAACAACTCTTTTCTTAAAAGAAATCCACCCAACCCAACCCCATTCTATGGCCTCGTTACACTTACTGGGAAACAACGTTTTTAAATGAGAATTTCCCTGAGCCAGAGGCCCAGAAAAAATGTGTTGAAGGCATCCAGCTGAGCTGATGAACTGAGACTATAGAGGGGTTTAAAGTTTTTTTTTCTGAGCCACAAACTGCTCCTTTTCTCTTGACAACCTAATGCAGCAGTGGGGAAAGCTCCCAAGGCTTACCTGGGCTGCTTAGAAGCCTCACAGCCTCCCTTAACATCTCCTTGGCCCCTTGTTTTGCACCTTGCTTCCTGATTGTCTCCATCAGGATGCAATTATACAATTAATTACCTCCCGTTTCATTCAGTTAGAAGGTCACCATGATCAGCTGCTCTGGGCAGGCACTTCTGTAACCCCCTCACCCAGCACAGGGAGCACAAGTGACTCATGACAGCCTGAGGATGTTGGTGTCTCCTTCACCCTCCCCGTGGTGACAGCACAGGGGAACCTGGAGACCTTCCCATCACAGATGCCAGTGTGGTGGGGCTGGAGGGGACCTCTGGGGAGCATCCCACCCAACCCCCCTGCTCCAGCAGCTCACCCCCAGCAGGGTGCCCAGGGTCACAGCCAGGAGGGTTTGGGATCTCTCCAGAGCAG